>NW_027443858.1:0-33743 GCF_048569485.1 Anomaloglossus baeobatrachus | reverse complement strand
CATCCATAAAATCCGCCACATAATCAGGGACCTTTTGTGTCTGAGACGAAATAGACAAAACAGGAGTATCACTATGCACACATTGACAGCCCCAAATAATCACAGACAAAGATGTCCAATCCAAAACTGGATTATGGGTTTGTAACCAAGGGAATCCCAGTACCAAAATGTCATGCAAATTATGCAAGACCAAAAACTTACAATCCTCCTGATGATCTGATGCAACCCATATTGTCAACTGGGGCTTATTTCAGCTAAAGGAGTAGCATCAATACCCCTCAAAGAAATAGGAGTTTACAAAGGTACCATAGGAAAACCACAACGCTCAGCAAACCCAAAATTCATCAAATTCAGGGCTGCTCCTGAATCAATAAAAGCCATACCAGAAAATGACGACAGGGAACAGATCAAAGAAACTGACAAAAGAAACTTAGGGTGTATATAGCCCAAATTGTTTTTCATGCTTAGGGAAGACAGAAATAGTATGAGAGGCATCTCCACAGAAAAATCATAGCTTATTACGCCATCTAAAACCCTGCCGTTCTGACCTAGAAAGGACCGTATCACACTGCAAAGGCTCCGGAAACCTCTGCACGCATTGTTTTACGTTCACGTAAATGTCTATCAATCTGAATGGCCAATAACATAGAGCAATTAAGACCAGAGGGGACAGGAAAGCCCACCATAACATCCTTTACAGGCTCTGCCAACCCCTTCCGTAAAAGGGCTGCAAGAGCTGCATCGTTCCATTTAGTAAGGATCGCCCACTTACGAAATTTCTGACAATATATCTCTGCAGGTTCCTGACCCTGGATCAAAGCCAATAATGTCTTCTTGGCTTGATCAGAAGCATTAGGTTCATCATATAACCCCAGAGCCTGAAAAAAAAATCCACATCAGCAAGAATAGGATCTGCACGTGACAGAAAAAAAGCCCAATTTTGGGAGTCACGACGCAACAGAGAAATAACAATCTGAACTTGCTGCCTGTTGGACCCTGAGGACTTTGGTTTCAAGGCAAAAATTAACTTGCAATTGTTCTTAAAGTTACAAATTTTAGACCGATACCCAGAAAATAAATTAGGGACAGGGATCTTAGGCATTACAGTAGGTGTCTGAGCAAGATAATTGGATATATCCTTAACCCGAGAAGAAAGCCGATCAACCTACTCAGCTAATTGTGCAACATCCATAGCAGCACAAGATTTCTTCACGGCATCCAGAGAAAAAGAGGAAAAATACAGAAAAAAAATTCTAAAACTTTTTTTTTCCTCTTCTTTTGAGTACCCTAGAATCTTAGGTGTGGCTGGTGCTACTGTTATGATTCAGTGACCAAGGAGTATCAGACAAAAGACAAAAACTAGAAACCGACAATGTTACCAGAGTGGTTGGAATCTCAGTGGACTGAAGACCTAACACTAACACACAACTAGAAGTAGCCGTGCCTACGATGACCTGGTCGCCTCGATACAGCCGGAGAACTAATTATTCCTACAGAGAGAAATACAGGAAAAGCTAATCTGCCTCAGAGCAGTCCCTAAAGATATAGATAGGCCCCCACATATAAAAATGACGGTGATGTAGGAAAACAAAATACATGGGTAGAAAAACAGATTCAGCAAAGATGAGACCCACACTAAGTAAATAGGAATGGACAGAAAAGAGCACTGTCTGCAGCCATGCAATACCTTAGGAAATACCAACACGCCTGATATGGAAAAACACTGAGCCCACACGGGCTCTCCACCACTATATCAGTACTCAGGTGTTACTGGCATCAAAACAAAACACTAATATAGTGAAGGGACTGAAATTAGTACCAAGCATTACAAAAACAAAATACATAGCAGGGTATGGAGCAAGGTACACAGACATTCCTAGCAGGGAATATTCCAACTACACCCAGAACTCCACACAGGCAAAATAGGAGGTAAGCCTTAGTAGCTAAACAGAGAAACAACAAGAAGGTGGAAACCACCAGTAGAGGTACAAAGACCAAACTTATCTGAAAGGAGTTCTGGTAGACACAGAAGGAAGTACTGGCTTCAGAATGTCCTTAGCACACAGGAAACAACATTGAGCACTGGCCAGGAATAAGAGAACACTACTCAGTTATATAGGCCCAGTCAGAACACCCTGATTGCCAATCATCCCAAGCTATCTGGTTTCCATTCAGCAAGACAACTTCACTACCAGCACTGACCACAAGAGGGAGCCCCAAACTGTAACCTAGACCAAATGTATTCACAACAGCAGTGCCAGAACCACTATCAGTACAAAAATGCAAAGCCAGAACCACCATCAGTACATGAAAGTAGTTCCATAAACAACGTCAGTGAATCAGAACTACCGTTAATATGTCAATACATGAATGCATTGGCAGAAAACTGTCTGTACATGAATGCAGCACCAAAATCACTGCCAGTACATGAATGTAGCATCAAAAGCATCATCAAAACATGAATGCAGTACCATAACTGCTATGAAATGGTAATCGTGGACGATCACAAAAAATCCCATTAATCAGAAAAAAACAAACAAAACCACAAAAGTAGGTGGAAACTAAGCTGAACGCAATTCCCCATCTACCGGACAACCCTAAAGTAGCAGTGGGATGTTCTAAACACACCTAGACAACTCGTCACTGCCGGAGAGACTATCCACACCTCAAAGATAGAAATGAGGAATCCCAACTTGCCTCTTTGCAGTTCCCAAAGAAATAGCAAGCCCTCAACATGTAAACGATGGTGATGTAACAAAACACAATACACAGACAGAAAATATAGATTAGCAAAGGTGAGGCCTGCTTACTAGATAGAACAGTACAAGAAAGATAACTGATTGCAGCCAGCAAAACACCCTGCAAAAAATACCAAACTCCTGATAAAAAAAGATCTAAGACCACACGGTCTCTCTCCCATTATATCAGGTACTTTTGTGCCAGACAATTTAAACAGAACTGCAGATATAATGAGAAGAAAAAAATCACAGAACAAATATTATTCTAAAGTGCAAATAATCCAAACATGAACAGGGAGCAAGCTACCTTTCTTGCTGGAGGAACTGCCCTGCTCACAAAAGCAGAGAGACAGATGCTCACAAACAAGAAACCAAACCACAGACCAAAATAGAATAAGCAAAAACGCCCTTAAGTGCAATTCCAGCAATAAGCACAGAAACTAATAAACTTATCTGGAGTAGATTAAGGCGCATAATAAATGGGAGAAACTGAAGGGAAAAATCCCAGCCATCCTCAGAAGCAGCAGGAACATGTATCACCGGCAGCCGCCAGGCAGAAAGTACTCTCCTAAATACACTAGGCTGATCTGCAATAGGAGTTCCTGATTCCTAATTAATTCCATCACTTGTTTGACTCACAGATTCAGACTCAGCTTCATTACCATTCATGGCCACCAGAGGGAGCTCCACACCAGCACCCGCTTGAATGACATTCACAACACATAACCACCATCAGTACTTGAATAAGGTACCATAACCTCTGTAAATACATGATTGCAGTGCCAGAACTACTGTTCGTACATGAATGCAGCAAGAGAACCACCATCAGTACATCAGATAGTAATGTGTTGTATACCTTCAGCACTGAAGAAGGTGTGAACTGTAGTCTGGGAGTAATGCAGAGATCCAAATGATGGGAAGAAAGAGACAGGAGAGTGTCTGAAAGCAGTGTCGGATTGAGTGAGATTGATCAGTGATATAGTGGAACAAGCATCTGAACTGTTTAACTTCATTTTAATGCCTTTAAAAGCAGCAGTAAAACAGTACAAAGATTGATATAGAAGAAAAAAATCTGAACTCTTAGTCAGTCAGAGGCAGTGACCTGGCCTGTCACAAGCAGCAATTCTGAGGTTTGCATTTCGGTAAAGGAGGGTAGGGGTGGAATATTTTTCTTTTTTTTAATATAAAAAAATATTGCTTAAAGCCAGACAATTAGCAGTGACTGTCTAATTGTCTAATTCAGAAAGTGTGAATAATGCAAACTATTTTTTTTTGCACATCTGTTTTATGCATTAAACTTTACATCCATAGACATCACACCAATACACTGTCTTTTTTTGGGTGCTGGATTTAGGAACATACGTAGCATTTCTAGGTGAAAATGCAGATATTTAATTGTGCATGTCTGTTTTACAAGCTTAATTTGAGCACTGTACACACCACCCCTATGTTGTGCCGCATTCTGTTTTCTATATGTATATCTTGCTGGCATTTACCGGGGTTGGATAATTGGAGTTGAAAATGCTGTCAAACGTTATAGTGTTGTATAAAATGAATGGCAAAAGAAAAATGGTCAATGATGAAAAAAGCCACATAGAACAGCTAAAAATGTGGAAGCCATAAAAGCCTCGGCACCACCGGCACCAGTCCTCCAGGCAGGAGGGCCACCATAAGCCACTACAATCGGTCGCCTTTACCTCCATAAAGCGGATTATTGGGGAAGACGTAGAGGCCATTATGGAAGAGAAGGCAATCGCTCGTCTCAGTCACAGCCTTATGTTTCCTCATTTCCAGTGAATATTCTGTACAGAACTGGGTCTGATCACACGTAACTAAGAGGATTATTTTTGGACTGTTTATTAATAATAATAAAACATAAAATCTGTCAATATCCTGCGCTATTAAATGGACTGTTGGCTACAACCGGATTACCATCTGTTTTATGGGGAGGTGACTTAGATATTACTAGGACTGTGTTCTGGCAGAAGAGGGACCTCAGAGCT
The DNA here is from genome assembly GCF_048569485.1 of Anomaloglossus baeobatrachus. Classification (NCBI taxonomy): domain Eukaryota; kingdom Metazoa; phylum Chordata; class Amphibia; order Anura; family Aromobatidae; genus Anomaloglossus; species Anomaloglossus baeobatrachus. Next base: position 29,002 of record NW_027443858.1, on the reverse strand, counting down.
GTGTGATCTCAGCCATGTATGTATCATCCTGAAATGTAAAAGTGTTTTACAGAAAAACAAACATTAAGAACTGCTGAGCACCTAACCGCATGGGAGGCTAGCAGAAGAGTCTGTTCCCCGGCGTCTTCCCCTGCCGGCTCTCCTTGAGTGACAGGTCTCTCCCACCATGAATGTATAGGTAGAGACCTGACAGCCATTGTTAGCGGGGGAGAAGCTTCTGAGGACATGCCTTCCAGTCTGGTCACCAGTTTGGTTTGGTCCTCGGTATCTAAATTTTTTTTCTCTAAAACGTCAGCGCCAAAACATACATGTCTGATATCACACAGCCAATATCTGACACATGCTGTGTGTGGTGCCGGCCCCGTGTATCAGCTATCAGCTTCCCTTTACAGAGATTGAAAGGGATTGGATATTGTTCTAGGAGACCACAGAGTATTATTCACATTTTTACAGGCCATCCAGCGGACCTGCCACTCATGGCAAATTCATTTGCTGAAAATCACATTTTTGTGGAAAAATTTGTGGAACCAGAAGAATTCAAATATCAAAAAGATTCTAAAATCTATAATTCATTTATGTGTTTTCCTCACTTATATAGCGCTATTAATCCAAAGCACTTTACAGTCGTGATCATCACTGTCCCAATCGGCGCTCACAATCTTTATTCCTCTATTACTAAATCCTTGGAGTATGGAAGGAAAATGAAGAATCTGGAGAAAATCCACGTAACATGGAGAGAACATACAAACTCCTTACAGATGTGGTCACTAGGAACACATTGATAAGAGCCCAGCACATTAATAACAATCACTGGAAACTGGACATGATGAAACCTACAATCACAATAACCGGCACCAGCTTCTCTGCAAAATGATCACGGATTAATGGAGATGTGGCACACCTGACCTTGTCAGGCACCACTGAGTACTGCACCCATGCTGGGTGAGTGCAAACAAGTAATCCTAAAGGCTAAAGTAGGGTTTGTACGCACAGACACACAGCGACCAGGTCTCACACACACTTTAGAGGGGACCACTGGTCAGATCCAGGAGGGGGCGTGGCCTTCACATCTCAGCTAGTGGTGCGATGGAGAAGCTGGAAGTTGGTTGTTGCAGAGGCAGTCAGAAAGAGGATCTGGAGGAAGCCAGTCTGAAGTGGAGATGCAGGAGAGCGGACATACTAGTCAGACCCTGGAAGTGTAGTGGCTGATTGCGGGGGAGTTCAGTTGCCCTACAGTCAGCCTGAATGTCACCTCAGGAAGAAGTGAGGCAGTTGAGTATGGGGACTTTTGATAGACCAGGCAAGCATGGGGGACAGGCCCCTAGAGCCAGACATCCATTTAGTGGTCTGCTAAAACCTGCCGGTGAGGGCACTCCAGGTGTCTCACCAACCAACACAGAGTCCGCAGCATCCGCAGCAACAAGGGGGCCCATAAGTGAGATAGGGCAAGAAGCCATCTCTACTTGGTCCACACTGCCAGCAAACTGGCCAGAAAGGGGAGAAAAGGCAGTTGCGACTTCCCTGGATGAATCCCATATACTTCAAGTCGGAGGTTATTTGAAACAAGAAGTGCTAGGACGGCGAACTTACAGTCACCGCTATACCAGCCTGAAGGATACCTGCTTCTCTCTGGTCTATCTCAGTATCGCCCGGATTACCTCAAAAAAAAACAAAAAACAGCTGACCGTGAGTAAACAAGGTGAAAAACATTCTGGACTCTGTCTGCGTTATTCTGCGACCTGTAGTTCTACGCACTTACACCCGAGCCCCTGAGGCCATACCACCAGCCTGCAGAGTCCATCAGCCCCAGACGCTCGTTAAATTGCAGTGGCGGTCACTACCCTGACTGCAAACCGAGAGTGGCGTCACGATTCCCATGTACATAAACCACACATACCTGTTACCAGAAGATTCCCAAAACGTGAAGTCCCAGCAGCATCCCTGGAAGAGGAGAGAAGTTCCTGAAGTGTCTGAGGTGACCGCCGCAGTCCCGGGCTTCACAGAGAATTCTCTGGACATTAGCACAGACCAAGAATTCATGGCCTGTTACCAGCTTAGGATCCAATAAATCTCATGATGTGTCACTGGAAATGTCATACATAGAAGCTAGTCCTGATAGACGGGAAGCCATGTCTGCGGCAGTCACACTATTCTCACCACTTACACACTCCACAGATGGGAAATCATTACTTACTCTACACAAACGATGTCTGGTTCCTTGATATCTGGATCTTCTATCTGATATGTGCCTTGATTCATCGTTAACAGCCCGCCAATGATGAGATCTCCATCCTGGTAATGTTTATCTAACGAATTGTTAATTACTTCTTTTATCCTGAGATCACAGACTGATTGTATTATAGGAAGCCATGGAAGCAGCAATATAATGAGGAAACTGATCATCTCCTTGTAAGAACGGTGAATAATCGAGGAAGAAGCAGATTCTATTCTAAGTGAAACATGACGAAGAAGCAAGAACAGCAGTGACACAAAGCACACGGCCATAGGATCAATGCCATGAAGACTGTCATCTCCCCTCTTTTTATACACTATGATGAGATATATTTTACATTGTTTGGTCTCATCACACATTATTCTGGATCTGCTCCCAGATGGTTATGATCTGAATCGTCTTTACACTGGATAATTTCAGAATAAGTTGAAGGAACAGAAATAAGCTTTTTTAGTCCCTGTTGTAAAGTAACGTATTTTTTGTTGCTTTAACAACACAATCCATTACACAACCCTACTGAAAAGATTGTCCACACTATATATGATCCCATTTTGAGTTGCACAACACGTCTCTGCTGTAAAGCCGATAATGGCGTACCTGCACTATCCCGCCCCTGCGAGGACGCCGGCACACTCACCCTCCAAGCAACTGAGCAGTGGAGTCTGAACCGATCCCTGTCATCGATTCCCGGGGCCTATGTATGCTGTGGAGGTCTCCTGGAAACACACCACTTGGCTCTTAAAGGGCCAGCGTACCCTGACCCAGAAGTGCTTCTCACCTTATGGCTGAAAAGCACTTGGTGTTTAAAGCATCCTCCCCAATGGGATGTGCCTGGGTAGCATGGTCTGTTGCTAGAGACACTTTGCTTGTTTCCAGGTCACGTTCCCTTTATTCTGTATCTGTACCTGTGCTTACTAACCCATACCTGTGTTCTAGTACCTAGCTAAACCTGCCATACCTGCTGCACTTGCCAGTACCTACTGTACCAAATATGCCTGATGTACCTGCCATACCAACTGAACCTGCTGCATGCGCTAAATCTATCAGTACCTGCTGTACCAAATGTACCTGCTGCACATGATGTACCATCCGTACCTGCTGTACCAGCTATAACTGCTGCATCAACCACACAGCGTGCACATGTCTACACAAGAGAATATTCCTGCCGGCACCTGTGCCCAGACCTGCATCCCTGATATCTTGGGCTAGCTGCCACATTGCTGTAAATCCTTGGAGAAGCACTTGGCAGCTACCTTCCACCACAGGCCTAACCTCACCATCAGTGGCTCCAGTGAAGATAAGGTAGTCGGTAGGTTACATCCCTCTAGGTTAAGGTCAACATCCATGAGCGTAACAGTTTGTCCAAGCCTTGGATACTACTGCCTCTAGTACCACTCAGCTCGCAGGCCTGTAACAAGCGCTGGTTCAGCAATGGGAACAAGAAGACTAAATCATGACCTATTTGTGATCAGTAGACTCCCGTCTGCATGCCTTGACACCAATGGCTTCACCTTACCGGTATCTGGCTGTAGAGTCTATCCTGGCAGTATATCCAGTTCCAGTTTTCAATCCTTACTTGTCTACGCAAACACCATTTCTGTCCTGTGAAAAATGGAAAATTTCAAGCCTAGAGTCAGAAGGAGAGGCTAGCCTGGGTGAAAACAAGTACTCTCCACCCCTATCCTTATCCATATTCTATGGCAGCAACAAATTCAGAGTTGGCCACTCTGGACTCTGGTTTTTCAAAAAACATCATGCAATAGACTGTAGTGGATCGGTTTCATATTCCAATTCAGCGACTCCAAGTTCCCAAATATATCTCGTCCATGGATAGAAAATCTTTGACCACGGCCATTTAGTTAATCACTGAGCAAATGGAGCTTTGGATAGGATTGTTGCACTATGAGAAGGTTGATTTCTACATGCTTCCAGATCTGTTGTGGATATTTATGCACAAGCCTGTCGTGGACCAGAGATCCAGTGATGTGCGCAGATGGGGTCAGTCCTAACATGAGAAAGTCTCAATCCAGGCCATCCTGCCTAACCTCTAGTGACTCCCTAAAATCATCCTGGTCTGCCGCCTGGCTAATGTTGCATGCGGACGTCTTTGACAAGGAGTAAGCAGAGAAATTAACATTACCTTTAGAGAGACCATATTATTGCCATGTTAAATTACTTCCGGATTCCTCACTTCCCTGTAGATTCGTGTTTTGAAACCTGAGCGATTTTCTCAAAAATTGGCAATGTTTGGCTTTGTCTGTAACTGTTCGGAGATGCACTAATGCTTTTCCTCTAAGTTATTATGACTTTGGCTAAGATACTGGTGATGTGTGATAAGCATGGGGAGGTGTTTCATGAGGGGAGGGAGTGGGGACAGGTCAGAAGAGCGGCTAAATATTTATTTTCTTTTTTTAACCTAATGTGTGGATGTCCCGGCAGACAATCAGGACGCAGAAAGAATGCACAATGTTCAGACAGAAGGGCTTGTGTCATTGGCTGCCTAAGTCACATGTCCCTTTGGGTACATGTGGTGTTGGGCCATTTTGGGACTGCTACAGACTAGGAACAGTGCTGCTGCATATAAATGCAAATAAATATAAATTAATACAAACTTTGAGCTCCTGGCACCAATCTATATTTAGCATTCTGATTGCTAAATCTGTGGTCCTGCCTGCCAGTGATTTAAATTTCAGCATCTAAATACTGATAGATTACTATGTAGTCCAGCAGCCTTTCCAAAATCAATATTTCATCATCTAAATAGTGAAATAGTGATTTCACTTCTGTAGTCAAGCCACAAATTACCATTTCATCATATAAACCCTGATTGCTATATATGTGGTCCAGCCAAAAATTGCAATTTCATCATCTAAATAGTGATTTCTACTTCTGTGGTCCAGCCAAAAATTTCCATTTCATCATATAAATAGTGATTTGTAGTTCTTTGGTCCTGCCCAAAATTGGTGTTTCATCATTTAAATAGGGATTTCCACCTCTGTGGTCAAGCCGCAAATTGCCATTTCCTTATCTAAATTGTAATTTCTACTTCTTTCGTCCATCCAAAATTTACATTTCATCATCTAAATAGTGATTTGCACTTCTGTGGTCCAGCCACATATTTACATTTCATCATCTAAATATCACGCTAGGTAAGGGGAGGTAGCCAGTGCATGTATAAAGGGAAGGGAGACTCTGTCTAGGGAAGAGGGAGATAGTGACCCCTGATGAGGCCTACTGCTGAGCCCTGGGTTCCCTCACCACCCTGGATAGGTACTGCAGCTATGCGCCGAGCTGGATACCTGGCCCAAAGCTGACCCTGATCTGGACCCTAGGTAGGGAGCAAATTGTATGACTGCTTAGTCAACCCTACTAAGCACTAAAGAAGACACAGAGATAACAAACAGGGAAAAATGAATGATAAACTTATCTCCAGATGACTCAAGGAGAGGAACTGCAACAACCACAATGTTTCTCCAAATGTATGCTAGTTGACTGTTTGCAATGAATACTTAATAAGGGTATAAGAGCTATTGTACCGCCCTGCGGGCACGGCTGTGACCACCGAGCCGCTCGGATCCGTGCTCCCACTGCGCGTGGTGGCTCGAGCCTCTCACGGACTCTGGGGTCACGTCGCTCTGCAAGGGACTTGGCGCTACATGTGGGGATTTGGGTGTTTGTTTTGAAATGATAGTTCGTGACGCCACCCACGGGTTGTGGTGATTATAGAAACCACCGCTGCGGTGAAGGTATGGGGACCCACGTGAGCGGTGTAGTAGCGCAGCTAGGTGTTGACCCCTCCGTGGGTAGGGGATGTTGGACCCGGGGTCCGGCGGGCCAGGGCCCGGGTGCAGGGTGTAGTGTTGCGGTGCCGTGCGGCATGGAGCCTGATGGCACTAGTGTACTCACTCTGACACAAGACACTGGAGTCACTGGTAAACCAAACGGAGTGATGAACGGGGCCCGCACCTGGCTGCAGCTTTCCCCAGATTAGGTTGGTGGCGTCCGCTTTTCTCCTGCACCTCTGTGTGAATCTTGACTCCTGTGCCTAGACACCGGTAGTCCGCTCACCGACGTGTATCTGTCGTAGGAGACCGTTTGCCCGCAGACGCTGGCCCTTTGGATCTCTTGCCCTTGGCGGTGGCACTTATCCGGAATGGTTGGGCTGTTGCCTTCAAACTAGACTTAGGTGGGAATGAACCCCTGAGGTCCAGACCACAATCAGTTAAGTTGACTATGTTGGTGGCTTCTAGCCTAGTTCAGGGTCTGAGTACCCTGCCTGGTGCTCCGGTATCCAGTTGGCTCCCCAGTTCGCTTCCGGCGGGCCACTACCCTTTCCCGGTCCCTCACGGTTCCACCGGTCATTTTTTTCCCGGTCTCCTGCAGGCGGCCACTACCGTCTGCCTCCTTGCCAGCGGCGACTGAGCTACGACCCAGCCACCTGGTAGTCTCTGGGCAGCCTGGAAACAGGACTGCCCGTGAACTTGTCTGCTTTACACTCGAACTTGAACTTGACTCTTCCAGAGCCTGAGCTATACTACTTGGGTTCCCGCCTCCAGGCCTGTGAACTCCTTGGTGGGTCGAAGCAACCACCTGGCTCCACCCTCCCTGGTGTGGACATCAAACCTGGAGGGTGGTGACAAGGCTTTTAAGTTTGACTGATGTTACCAAACTGGGAGAGGGGTGTGGTGTTGTGTGTGACTACCTGGGATGACCTGACTAGTCCAGGGCGTCACATTATCACCACCATTGAAAGGGATGAAAACCAAGTAGAAATAGTAAAAGGTTAGGGAACAGTTTTCACTGCCAAACAATGGGACCTTCTACAGCTGGACACCACTGGACTGTCTGTCACCCGTGACACACTCGTGACAGTACTCCCCCTTGTACGAGCGGAAAATCAGAACAAGGTTTAACTGGATGGCCAGCATGAAATGAATGAACCAACTTTGTAGAATTCACATCTGATGCTGGGACCCACATCCTCTCTTACAGTCAGTAACCCTTGCAGCGCACCAAGTATTGAAGCGAACAACATAGAAAACGAGAATCAATAATCTTAGCCATTTTAAAATCTAAATTACCATCAACCATGATTGGAGCCAGTGGCAAGGGAGACGGCTCTAGGGGTACAACATACTTCTTGAACAGAGACCTGTGAAACACATTGTGGATCCTAGAAACCTTAGGTAACTCCAGACAAAATGCTACTGGGTTAATGGTGATGACCAATAAACCTAGGTCCCAGCTTCAAGGAGAGAACCTTCTACTTAATATTCTTAGCAGACAACTGCACATAGTCATTCACACTTAGGTCAGGACCTGGCAAGAGTTTTTTGTCAGCCATATGTTTGTATCTGTCTCCTGTATCAGCTTTAAGTTACTCTGAATACCTTGCCATACAGAAGGGAGAGATGGGGCAAAACTTTACTCCTCAGGAACTCCCAAACCCCCCCTACCACTAAAGGTAGCAAATTGTGGATGAAAACTGTATGCACCAAAGAAAACTGACTTGCCAGCAGACTCTTAATAACGATTGCTTATAGCAAATTCGACCAATGGTAAGTAAGATGCCCAATCCTCCTTGTTCTCTGAGAGAAAACATTTGAGTTAGGTCTCTAAATTTTTATTTGTGCGCTCATTCTGATCATTTGACTGGGAGTGGAAGGCAGTAGAAAAAGAAAACTGTACCCCAGTCAAGCACAAAATGCTTTCCAAAAGCTGGAAAGAAACTGGGTTCTCCGATCTGAGACCACATCAGAAGGAACCCTGTGAAGCTTCCCAATCTCATTGATGAACATAAGAATCTGGGCATTAGCAAGTACCCGTAACAGAATGAAATGTACTATCTTACTTAATGTATCCACCACCACTAAGACCCCCATTTTACCCGCAGACAGATGTAGGTCAGTAATGAAATCCATGGATAAATGCATCAAAGGTCTACTGGGGATAGACAATACTAGGAGATATCCAGATGGCCGAGAATGCATAACCTTGGAACGTGCACAAATACTGCAAGTGGACACACTCCACCACATCCTGATGCAACCCCAGCCACCATAAATGACAAGAAATAAGGTCTGAGGTTTAGTTACTATCTGGATGACCTCCAAGTACACTATAGTGATTGTCACACACGTGACTAGTGCGGTTTACCTAGTACCTGGTAAACCACCAGAAGATGTTACAACACAGAGGGGATACAGGGGGGTCACAATACAACCACGGTCCATGCCACTAGAGAGAAGAGTGAGGGAGCACTTCCTGAACTCACCTCAAGCTGACTCCTGAGCTCCCTAGCATCTCTATACAGGTTCTTTCAACCTGTCGCGAGCAGGATACCTTATTCCCTCAGCTGGCCCTAAACTCACCCTGGCTAATGAGTAGGCTGACAAGTTCACTAGACTCGCTACTACAATACGGAAACACATGGGAAAGAACACAAACAGGGGAAATAGACATGGAAGGAAAAGACACTCCAGGTGGCTTCAGTGCAACAAACACCAGTGCTGCACACAACATGACAGACATCTTCCAGACAAGATCTTTCCAAAGTGGACCACATAGAAATGAGGATGCAGTTTCTATCACAGGCATCATGTGATCAGATTATATGACTTAAATAGGGAAGGGACATGATCTCAAAGAGCCACACCTGAGATTGACAGTTAAAGCCTGCAGCCAGATGTTTAAGCACCCTTTCCTCTTTCAGCACCACAAGGAAGGAGATGTTATTAAATAACAGCAGTGTACCTGCCAGCAGCGAGGCGCTGTGGTCTTCTGACACCAGATTCACCGGAGGTCTCCCACGAGCAAGATAAACGCCTGACAGTACCCTCCCATCCACGTGAGGCCTCGGGAATCTGAGGACTAGAGATGAGCCACCCCCCGGCGTTCTAGTACGGTTCGTCGAACGGAGGCCCCGTACGACGAACGTTCGACGAACCACTCGAACCCCATTGAAAACAATGGGAGGCAAACACAAACACATAAAAAAACATTATACATGTACACAAGTAAAATATATCTTTGTACCGTGTACCTGATGAAGAGACCTGAGTAGTCTCGAAAGCTTGCAATTATTACCATCTTTTCAGTTAGCCATTAAAAGGTATCAACCCCTGAGGACTCTCAGTTCTTTTAAACAATTTTTTTACATGTACACATACAGTTAATAAACATTGCCATTACACTTACAGGACCCCGCGACACGTCCTGCACTCTGTCTCCCGCCGCTTTTCCTTCCGATAATCGCTGCGTCCTCCCGGTAACCAGCACTGATGATAGGACCTTCCGTGACATCAATATAGCCATGTGACCAGTCACATGTCTATTATCTCATTGGCTACAGACTGGTCACATGGTTATGACATCATGCTGGGTCCTGTCAGTGCATCTCTCCGGTAAGCGGTGATCGCTCCAGCATCTCCGCGTACCGGCGAGATGCTCTGGCACATCGTCGGCTTCCCCGTCCATGCATGTCGGCGCTCTTTACAGAGTCAGCCCACATGCAGGGACTAGATGCCACAGCCGGTGAATAGCGGCACCGGGAATCACGTGATCGGAGCACCGTTGCTATAGTAACCCGCCTGTCAGTGGTGATGTCACCGCTTACAGCTGGCAGCTTCTGCTCACTCACTGAGTGAATAGACTGCACGGAGCAGCAGCATTCTTCCTCCCATGCTGTGCTGTCTGATGTAGCAGAGCTGCATGGGTTGAAGGAGAAAGAAGACAGAAGACCAGGATCGTGGAGGGCTGACAGCGAGTAATAAACATGGAGTCTCTAATGTGTCTGTGTATTTATTTCTATTAAAACTATTTTTTCTCTGTGTGGTGTCGTTTTTTTTAACCCTTTATTGGAGATTCCTAATGGCCGGGTCAAACTTGACTGACATTAAGAATCTCTGACTTAATGCTAGCTAGTAAAATAAAGCTAGTATTAACTCATTATTACCCAGCGAGCCACCCGAGCTTCAGGGCAGCTGGAAGAATTGGATACAGTGCCAGATGGCTTCTATGAAAACGCCATTTTCTGGGGCGGCTGCGGACTTCAGTTTGCAGCAGAGGGCCCAGAAAGCTCGGGCTAACCTGTGCTGCAGAGTCCAATCCCCAGCTGCCTAGTTGTACCCGGCTGGACACAAAAATGGGGCGAAGCCCATGTTGTTGTTTTTTTTTTTAATTATTTCATCAAATTCATGAAATAATTAAAAAAAAGGGCTTCCCTATATTTTTAATTCCCAGCTGGGTACAAATAGGCTGCTGGGGGTTGGGGGCAGCCGTACCTGCTTGCTGTACCTGGCTAGCATACAAAAATATGGTGAAGCCCGCGTCACTTTTTTTTAGTTTTTTGGCAAAAAAATAAAAAATGCTTCCCTGGATTTTCCATTGCCAGTGAAGGTAACACTAAGCAGTGGGGGCCAGAAGCCAGTAGCTTCTTGGATTACCCTTAGCTAGCAATACAAAAATGCAGCGGGAGCCCATATATATTTTTTTTAATTATTTATTTAAATAACTAAAAAAAAAAATGGGCTTCCCTGTATTTTGATTGCCTGACATCACAGTACTGTAAAATTAAATCATTAAAAAAAAAAAAAATGACGTAGCGCTTTGCGGTATTTTTGATTCTCAGCGCAGATAAAGCAGACAACTACGGGTTGCCACCCCCATCTGCCTGGCGTTACCTTTGCTGGCTATCAAAATACAGGGAAGCCCATTAATTTTTTTTATTAAAGAAATAGTTAAAAAAAAAAATGACGTGGGGTCCCCCCATTTTTGATAGCCAGCTAGGGTAAAGCAGACGGCTGTAGCCTGAAAACCACAGCTGGCAGCTTTACCGTGGTTGGCGATCCAATGTGGAGTTCACCCCAGGCTCTTTTTTGTAATTATTTTATAAATAATAATAATTACAAAAAAAAATAGGGTCCCCCCAAATTGGATCACCAGCCAAGGTAAAGCGGACAGCTGTGGTCTGGTATTCTCAGGGTGGAAAGGTCCATAGTTATTGGCCCTTCACAGCTTAAAAATAGCAGGCGCCCCAGAAGTGGCGCATCCACTAGATGCACCAATCCTGGCGCTTACAAAGTAACGAAATCCAGCGGCTCACAGGCAGATGAATTAAAAACTTTCATTTATTTTCATCGCTTTAAAAATGGATAGACAGCATCCACAAGGCACAGTTCATCCAACACGTTTCGACATAACGCAGTGTCGTTAGTACTTATTCATGTATATGGCACTTCACCCCTGCTCATCCTGTGCCCTGGTGCAGTGGCAAATGGGGTAATAAATAGGGTTGATACTAGTGTTGCGCCCTGGCAAAACCAGGTAGTCACAGTTAGGCCTCAGCACAACACTGTTCCCTTATTAGGAAACATCAGCCAAACATTACACACTAGTCACTACCCCCTTAAGGACAGATAGACACACCAGTGGACGAGACTAGGCGGTTGGTGCACGCCCACCCAGGGGTCTAGACACCCCGGGGCGGGAAAAGCAGCAGTCTAGTTTTTTTCTGTGTGGGAGTTTAGCTTCGAGAGGAGTGTGGGCTGGAGCTAGGGGTAGCTCCAGCAGTGAAGTGCAAGTTGAACGGTACCAGGGTAGGAGCCCTGGTGCCACTGGCTAGGAGGCAGACGGTGGTCTCCGTCTGTAGGAGCCGGGAAGCCGGCTCGGTGGAACCGAGCTGGACCGGGACAGGGTTGTAGCCCGCCGGTACCTACCCAGGGAACCAACCCGGAAACTAGAGCACAAAGGGGGGTACTCTGACCCTGAAGCTTGCACCAGAACCAACCGGGACTGGTTATTTAACCAATTGAGGCCAGAACTTGAGGTCCTGTCCTACTCAAAAGTCCCTCATAGAAGACAACAGCCCACCGATTAGGGATAAAAGGTCACCGCCAGGGCCCATTGATCCCAAGGGCCAGCGTCTGCGGGCACGGCTTCTTAGGCCACATCCAGCCAGGAGCGGACTCCTGAATTTCACACTAGGGAAGTCCACCTTACACAAAGAAGTGCAGGAAAAGGATAGAGACCACCAGCCGGGTGGGGGACCTCAACGCAACCGGCCACGACACCGGCCACCATCACCTTGGTTTACCAGAGACTTGTGTGTTTTATTAACAGTGAGTACACCAGCACCCCCCTGCGGTCGCCATCTCCTGCACCGAGCCACCATCCCTGCCTATGGAGGGGTTAACAACTTGCTGCGCATCATCTCCCCCGGGTGCCCCGTAACAGCAGCGGTGGTGTACAACCTCAAAACACACCATGGGTGGCGTCACAAACTTATTACGGCTCAACTCGTACATATACGTCCCCTACCTTTTATTCAGCGTGTCCGTGAGACCCCCGGGTCCGCAGACCCTCGAGCCACCCACCGGAAGGTCCGGACCCAAGCAGCGACGGCTGCTGGCATGGGGGCGGCACACTAGCTGTAAGGTCACCTGACATCAAGCCCAGCAGTTTGTGATATCATGGCATCTATCAGATACCCGACATCACAAACTGTCAGTACTAACAAAAAAAAATAGACAAAAATAAATGTATTTGAAAAAACACTCCCCAAAACATTCCCTCTTTCACCAATTTATTGTAAGGAAAAAAAATAAGGGGGTCCCACGACGACTCTGGACAGTCTAGAATATGGAGGGACACGCTCAGGGAATGTATCCCCCATTTTCTAGGACTGCAGACCCTCCATGTGAGGAGTGTGGGTGCAATGAATCTGCACCCACTCTCCCCAGGTCCACAGTCCATGTCGTAACTGTTGCTACCAAAGCTGCAATGCCCTGCTCATGAGGTAAGGGCATGCCTAATCAGGAGAACTATTCTACATTTCCAAATATTGGTATTTGCTGATATTATTGCTATTCCACCTACTATATATTGGGGATAGGATCTTGGAGATGGAATACCCCTTTAAATCCAGTTATCCAGCTGAATGAATACTAAACAACAGAGCTCGCTATTTAGACATGTTTTCTTGTGGCGTATAACGGACTGTCATGTTTGGTAGTCGTTCAGCAGGGCAACTATAAAATAAAAAAATCTCCATTTGGAAATGTAGTATAGCTCTCCTGATCAACTATGTTCCTTACCTCAAGGTCAGTTTTTTTCACGGATGCATCCATGGGGCATCCGTTTCTGTTCTGTTCCGTATACGGTCCGTATGTCATCCGTTTGTCATCCATGTGCCTTTCGTTTTTTTGGATGCCGCAAAAAAACTGAAGGAAGGAAAATACATAAATTTACCCAGGATCCATAGCTTCAACCTACATGAGGCGGTCACATGTTCACTCCAGTGCCATTTTCTACTGGTTTTCACAGCATAGAGCGCTCTGGTGATTTTCTTGTGCTTGTTCACTTCATATCAGTCTTTTCTGTCATTATAATGGCAGAAAGACACATAATGTCCCACTCTCCTGCATTTTGTAATTTTGCACCCTTTGGTGCCTTTCATGTAGCACTAAGGTGTGCTTAGCCTTGTATTTAGCCAAAAAAATAAATAAATTTAAAAAAAAAAATGACGTGGGGTTGTAAGGGGTAGTCGGACCCCTGGTAGTGAAGGAACGTTTTTCCCCCTGAAGACGCCACATGGTGTGGTGGCAAATGTTACTGGTAAAATGTTACCTGTTGTTTTAGCTAATAAACGGTTTCCCCACTAGGTGTCAGTGTAGAGTAGACATCCCGGGTTCAGAGTACAGCTACTAGGGGGTTAACAAGTATCCCCTGCAGGTGAAGGAGAGTGACAGTCAGCAAAAAGGGGAAACTGTCAGGAAGGAACGTAATCTGTAACGTTAAAGTGAAGTACTGAAGTAACTTGCTGCTGAGAAGTGTAACAGAGAATGGAAGCCGTGTTCAATAAAATGTTTCTTACTTCATCAACTGCCTGTCTGTGGCTCCTTTCTGCGAGTAATAAAGGAGCCCGCGAGCTGAGGGAAATTGGCGTCACGGAAAACTCAGGTGCCGGCATGAACGTATCCCTGCCACCCACACTCTGCCCCACAAACAACACCCCTGTTTTAATAGTGACGGCCGGGCCGGGGGTCAGCCTGACGCCCAAAGGGGCCGCGACTACATTCCCTGAGGCACCCCCTGCCCCCGTTACAGGGTTCACCCTATTTTTGGGTAAAGCAGACGGCTGCAGCCTGCAGACCACAGCTGGCAGCTTCACCTTGACTGGTAATCCCAAACTGAGGGCCACCCACACTGTTATTTTAAATTAAATGAATAATAAAAAAAAAAAAAACACGTTGGGGTCCCTCCAAAATTTGATCACCAGCCAAGGTAAAGCGGACAGCTGGGGTCTGATATTCTCAGACTAGGGAGGTCCATGATTATTGGATTCTCCCCAGCCTAAAAATAGCAGGCCGCAGCCGCCCCAGAAGTGGCGCATCCATTAGATGCGCCAATCCTGGTGCTTCGCTCCAGCTCATCCCGTTGCCCTGGTGCGGTGGCAAACGGGGTAATATATGGGGTTAATACCAGATGTCTAATGTCACCTGGCATCAAGCCCTGGGGTTCGTGATGTCAGGTGTCTATCAGATACCTGACATCACCAACCCAGTCAGTAATGAAAAAAAAAAAAGACGACAAACACATTTTTATTTGAAAAAACACTCCCCAAAACATTGCCTCTTTCACCAATTTATTAGAAAGAAAAACAAATCCAGGTCTGGCGTAATCCAAGGCGGTCCCACGACGATCCATACCATAGTCAATGTCCCATTCAATGAAGAACAGGATGTTCCATATTGGCTGGGAGAGCAATGCAGTTTTTAGACACTTAGAAATCTATTTGTGTAGGTAGAAAATCAAATATAGAACCAGTATACTACCTCAATTTAAATCTTATAAAAACACTATTTATTGAAATTCATTTAAAATTCAAAAAAGTTCCACCTGTGAAAAAAATGACACACAGAACACATATATCAGGACCATGGAATGACTCCAAAGTATCTGCCCACAGGAACCAAAAACCAATTAATTCATATGTTGATAATAGTCCTGCCCAAGATCAGATCTAAATGACCCTCACTCTTTCTCTCCTCTACCTGCCAATGGAGGTGTGACATAAAGTCACAGATCACCCTAAAGGTAATGAGGTGCCCCCATTCCTCGGCGGCTTTCCCTTCTACAGGTATCCCTAATCTCCCTCAACTTATAATGTAAGCTAGGGGTACTTAATTTTTTAGAGGGGAAGATGGAGAATTAAACTTATCTGAGAGATGAGTCAAAAATTAGTAGTCCCTCAGCAGTCCATTCTTTTCATAATGTGCAGGCATCCGAGCTTTCCATGGTCCTCAACCCAATAACATAGATACACATAGTCTCAGTCTCAACGCGTTTCTCCCCAAATGATTAGTCAGGGTTCATCAGGAGACAAAATGAAAGATAGCTGGCCCAATCGCCTGTGGAACAAACAAATATCAGAACCCCAAATCTAAACCACACAAAAACAGAGTCCCAGAAGCACATGGAAGACATACCTGATAGCTGTTAGGGGGGCTACTCATTTAGCAGCACACACCTCTCCTTGTGGATATGTATAATGGCCGCTTTACCATGTGCCTCGCCCTCCTTAAATTGCCTCAAATTAGGGGCTGGCCCGTTCAATCACCGCCCCCAGGAACGCCCCATTAGAGTGGGACCTCCTCGATGTATACATCACATGCAGATAATTAGCTGCCATCCTCCTGGGCAACCACCCCCACAGGCATCCCGTCCCCTAGGAAACCGGATGTATGCTACACGTGCAATCACCATTTTTTACAACCGGAAGTGACATATAGTCCAGATCATCGCATATCTCAGCTCACGTTGCCCAGGTGGGCATCGCCCACTATCATCTAAGGGCACGGACCATCCCCAGTCAGGATGACGATTACCTTCCATAATTACCCCGTTGCTCAAGGACCCCGGAGGTATACAGCACGTGCATTCGCCATGTGGACGAAACCGGAGCCCAACCGGAAGTAAACAGACCCACGTGACCCGCCCGAGTCACGTGGCTCCAGGATACCACGTGATCGGATCATCATATCTTCCTCCCGGCACAGGATGGGGAAACCCGGAAATGACGTACGATCTGAGACGTCACACACCCCAAACCGGAAGTGAAAAACCTCACGTACGGGTCAAGTGACTAAAAATACCACGTCATCCGGTCTTCACGTCCTCCTCCCAGCACGATATGGGGAAACACGGAAGTGACGTACGATCTCGAGATGTCACACATCCCAGCTCACGCCGCCCAAGTGGGCGTCGCCGCCGATAACCTGACAGCGCGGGCCGTCCCCCATACACTCCCCCCACCTGATTCAAAAACCCTCAAATCCTACACATAGTATTGATCAAATTCAAATCCAGGCCCCAACCACAGCCTCTAAGTACTATACAGGGGAAATTGAATATAGACGATAGACAGTTCAATCATCCCAATATATCATCAATTCACATAGAGACCTGAGGTCACACCGATAATATTCAGACCCACATGTTCCCTCCTGATAATATAACAGGACAAGCCATGATACCGGGCAATATATATCAAAGGCACATATCGACCCTATGTTCGAGGGGAATTGGAGGTAGGGAAGGGGGGGGGGGGGAGGGGGGGTAGGGGGGGGGGGGAAAGGCCAAAGAGACCACCAAAGATAATCACTGCAATGATGTTAACATCCATAAAGTTGTTTCCAATACGTTGGTTCCCATAAATCATAAATCTTTCATTTTGTCTCCTGATGAACCCTGACTAATCATTTGGGGAGAAACGCGTTGAGACTGAGACTATGTGTATCTATGTTATTGGGTTGAGGACCATGGAAAGCTCGGATGCCTGCACATTATGAAAAGAATGGACTGCTGAGGGACTACTAATTTTTGACTCATCTCTCAGATAAGTTTAATTCTCCATCTTCCCCTCTAAAAAATTAAGTACCCCTAGCTTACATTATAAGTTGAGGGAGATTAGGGATACCTGTAGAAGGGAAAGCTGCCGAGGAATGGGGGCACCTCATTACCTTTAGGGTGAACTGTGACTTTATGTCACACCTCCATTGGCAGGTAGAGGAGAGAAAGAGTGAGGGTCATTTAGATCTGATCTTGGGCAGGACTATTATCAACATATGAATTAATTGGTTTTTGGTTCCTGTGGGCAGATACTTTGGAGTCATTCCATGGTCCTGATATATGTGTTCTGTGTGTCATTTTTTTCACGGGTGGAACTTTTTTGAATTTTAAATGAATTTCAATAAATAGTGTTTTTATAAGATTTAAATTGAGGTAGTATACTGGTTCTATAGAGCAATGCAGTTACCTGAGCTAACATCAATAGGTCAGCCCAGGTCACTGCAGGGCATGACGAGCGCTGCTGTTAGGAGGTTAGCGAGGTACATTAGTCTGGTTTCACATCAGCATTTTCCTGCCACATTGCCAGATCCGGCAATAGTGCAGTACAGTTCAATACAGTTCATAGACAGCGCGGCAAGCCCCGGTCACATGCTGTCACATGTTCCGGTTAAATGATCGCATGTGCCTGGAGCTTGCCAGTGAACTGTATTGAACTGTACTACATTTATGCCGGATCTGGCAGTGCGGCAGGAAAACGCTGATGTGAAACCAGCCTTAACTGCTGTGACGATCACCTGCACTGCTGACAGCAGCGCTGGCACTGACTTCAATGACCGCTGCCTTCACAAACCAAGTATCGCGGGAGCCTATGACGTCACCGCTAGTCACAGTCTCGGGTCGGCAGTGAGAGGAGATGTGACAAGCGGTGGGCATGGAAGACAGCGCTGATGTCAGGAGGGCAGGACTTCATCACCGCAGGTAAGGAACTTTACTAACCACCTGACGGCAGCACTCGTCATCCCCGCGGCTGCTGTCACTGCAGTGTGGGCAGCTGCAGACACCATACAGTGCGGGCAGCCGCGGGGCTGGAGCGGGACACAGACTGCAGCGGCATCCGACGGAAGTCACACGGAAGTGCTTCTGTGTGGCTTTCGGGCATTTTTGCACACATAGCCAGGGTAAACATTGGGTTACTAAGCAAAGAGCTTTGCTTAGATACCCGATATTTACCCTGGTTACCAGCTTACCGCAGGCTGCCAGCGATGGCTCCCTGCACACATAGCTGTGAAAAGCCATGCTTTTGGTACTCGAACCGTTCTCAAACGTAACTCGAACTGCCGAACTTTTAGCAAATCGTTCGAGTTCGTCGAACGACTCGAACACTACCCAAAATCACTTGAACATGAAATTGGTGAACCTCGAACATCGAACATCGCTCATCTCTACTCAGGACCATGTTTATCAGGATGAGATGTATGAAAGGAGTGTATTAACCACCAGCGTTCACCTCCGATCTGGTAACTACATCCTCTCTTCAGGACCATACCCCCTTCAATGTTCCAAATACTGCAGAGAGCAGTAAACAAAGTGAGAATCGATTGTTTTTGCTATCTTAAATTCAAAGTTTCCATCAACAGTGATTGGAGTCTGTGGCAAAGGTGTCGGTTCTACCGGCGCGTCATAGCAAAGACCTGTGGAAGATGTTGTGTATTTTTAGTGCTGGGGTTAGCTCAAGGCAAAAAGCCACTTTGTCAATCACAGCGATTATCTTATATGGACCAATAAACCTAAGACCCAGTTTTCAAGAAGGAACTTTCAACTTGATATTCCTAGTGGACAGCCAAACAAAATCATTCACACCTAGGTCTGGTCCTGAAGAACATCTTTTGTCAGCCAGACATTTGTAGCTATCCCCCATGATCCTTAGGTTGTTCAGTATACCACGCCAAATAAAACATATCGACAAGGAAAATTGTTCATCCCCGGGAACCCCTTAGGGTCCTTCCCTTTATACTGAATACAGAGCACTGAGGATGGTAACTATAGGCACCAAAAAAAGTGTGTCTCATTGCGCCGATTATTTAATGCAAATTCAGACAAGGGTATATAAGACGAACAAGTTTCCTAATTATCAGACACAAAACATCTTAGTTAGGTCTCTAAACTCTGATTTAAGAGTTCCGTCTGCCCATTGGATTCGTGATGAAACACTGAGGAAAAAGACAAATGTACCCCCAGATGAGAACAAAATGCCTTCAAAAATTTAGAGACAAACTTGGTTCCCCGATCTGACACCACATCGGAGGGAACCGAATGAAGCTTCATGATCTCAGACACAAACACATGAGTAAAGGGGGCTTTACACGCTACGATATCGTTAATGTTTTATCGTCGGGGTCACATTGTTAGTGACGCACATCCGGCGTCATTAACAATATCGCAGCGTGTAATACTTACCAGCGACCTTAGGCGACCTCAAAAATGGTGAAAATCGTTCACCATGGAGAGGTCATCCCAAACTCAAAAATCGGTAAGGGTTGTTTAGCGTTTTGGTTCACCGCTCATGCAGCAGCACACATCGCTATGTGTGACACCGCATGAGCGAGGACCGTCTCCTTACCTGCCGCCGGCCACAATGCAGAAGGAAGAGGTGGGCGGGATGTTTACATCACGCTCAGCTCCGCCCCTCCGCTTTCATTGGCCGGCCGCTTAGTGACGTTGTGGTGATGTCGCTGTGATGCCGAATGCCCCTCCCCCTTGAAGGAGGGATTGTTCGGCAGTCACAGCGACGCCGCCGACCAGGTAAGTATGTGTGACGCTGCGTAGCGACAATGTTCGCTACGGCAGCGATCACAAACAATCGCATGCGCGACGGGGGCGGGTACTTACACGCTCGCTATCGCTTGAAATTGCTAGCAATATCGCTACCGTGTAAAGCCCCCTTTAATGTCTCAGCATTCGGGAAAGCCGGTAGACCAATGAAGTGTGCCATTTTACAGAACCTATCCCCCACTACTAAGATCACCGTTTTACCAGAGAACAAAGGAAGGCCAGTAATAAAGTTCATGGATACATGAGTCCATGGTCTGTCAGATATGGTCAAAGGTAGAAGAACCTCAGACAGATGAGTATGCAGAGTCTTAGGGGTACTTTGCACACTACGACATTGCAAGCCAATGCTTGCGATGCCGAGTGCGATAGTCCCCTCCCCCGTCGCAGCAGCGATATCTTGTGATTGCTGTGATTGCTGCCGTAGCGAACATTATCGCTACGGCAGCTTCACATGCACTCACCTGCCCTGCGACGTCGCTCTGGCTGGCGACCCGCCTCCTTCCTAAGGGGGGGGAGGTCGTGCGGCGTCACAGCAATGTCACACGGCAGGTGGCCAATAGGAGCGGAGGGGCGGAGATGAGCGGGACGTAAACATCCTGCCCACCTCCGTCCTTCCGCATTGCAGCCGGTACGCAGGTAAGGTGATGTTCCTCACTCCTACGGCGTCACACACAGCGATATGTGCTGCCTGCTGGAACGAGTAACAACATCGTACCGTCGCTGCTGCGAAATTATGGAAATGTTGGACCCTACACCGATCATACGATAATGACGCTTTTGCGCTCGTTAATCGTATGTAAAAGGATTTACACACTACGACATTGACAGCGACGCCGGATGTGCGTCACTTTCGATTTGATCCCTCCGACATCGCACCTGCGATGTCGTAGTGTGCAAAGTACCCCATAGAATGTGCACATACGCTACAGGCAGACAAACTCTACTACATCTTTATGCAACCTAGGCAATCAAAAACTATGAGAAATAAGGTCAGAGGTTGCTTTAGTACCTGGGTGTCCTTGTAAGAGTTATGATGGTCCTTCAAGATTTTGAGGCTCAACTGCAAAAGAACAAACAATGTCCCTGAAGAGCAAAAAGCAGGGGCATCCACCTGAGCCTCTAGCACCCCACCTTCATGCTCAGAAGGTACCACAGAAATGATTACCCCCTCCGGTAAAATTGGAGTGGAACCATCTGAACTCCCTCCCCCAGGAAAACCCAGAGACAAAGCTTCAGCTTTGACATTTTTCAACTTAGGGCGATGGGAAACCACAAAATTAAACCTGGTAAAAAACAAGGACCACCTAACTTGTCTAGGGTTAAGACATATGTCCGACTCGAGGTGCAGCAGGTTTTTGTGATCAGTAATGTCAATGACAAAGTGAACCGCCCCCTCCAAAAAGTGATGCCATTCCTCAAATGCCAGTTTAATAGCCAACAATGTCATAGTTCTTTTCCGACAGCGACAATTTCCAGAAAAAAAAACATGGATTTCTCTTACTTGGAGATGGACCTTGCAACAACACTGCCCAAACCCCCACTGCAGATGCGTCAACCTCAACGATAAGTGGTTGTGAGACATCGGGTTGAATGAACACAGGTGCTGTCACATAGCATCTCTTTACGAAAGAGAAAGCCTGGCGGGCAAGATCGGATCATTTAGAGAAATCCGTACCTTTCCTAGTCATATCCATGAGGGGTTTAACAATAGATGAGAAGTTTTTGATGAACTTCCTGTAATAGTTGGCATACCACAAAAAGGGTTGTAGTGCTTTTAGATTTTTGGGAGGATCCCACTCCAGAATATACCGGACCTTAACTGGATCCATCAAAAAACAAGCAGATGACACCAAGAACCCTAAAAATTATACCACCTGCACGGCGAATTTACATTGCTCAAGCTTTGGCATCCAGTTTATTGTTATATAGGATCTGTAAAACCTGCCTGATGTGTACCTGATATGTCTTCAGATTGGATGAATACAGCAAAATATCATCCAGATATATAACCACAAATCTCCCCACCAGGTGACGAAAAATATCATTAACAAAATGTTGGAAAACGACGGGAGCATTTGTCAAACCAAAAGGCATGACCAGGTTTACTCGGCACAAGTAAACTTGGCCATCTTTACTTGCTACGTAACTCATATTTCAAAAAAAATGTTTTCATGATTTCCTGGCAGTAATGCGTATTCATATTCCAATGATCACCATCTACACTCTTGTTTTTTCTCCTTCCCTTTACTTCAGTGCAGCTGCTATTTGGATATTGAATGTCATGTCCAGTATGCACCAGTTCAGACTATGAGATTAGGAGGTTTAGACAATATTTCTAATTTATATTATGGAGTCATGTCCTTTTGTCTGTGCACTCCTCCCAGTTACCTCAGGTGTTTTTAATTTTCCTTTTGCTGGTTCTATTCTACCCCACAAAAAGGTCAGTTTTTACAAGAGAGGCATAGAAATTAGAGTAGGACCCAGATAAGAGTTACACCTTGACATGGTTAATGGGCACAAGTAAATTTGGCCACTTTTATTTGCCAAGTAACTTATATTTTTCAAAAAAAGGTTTTCATGTTTTCTTTTCAGTAATGTGTATTCATATTCCAATGTTTATCATCTACATTCTTGTTTTTTCTCCTTCCCTTTACTTCAGTCCAGCTGCTATTTTGGATATTTTGGACATTGTATGTCATGTCCAGTATGCATCAGTTCAGACTATGAGATTAGGAAGTGACGACAAGTTTTGTAGCAGGTTTTCATAGTGCCCTTGCTTAGCTCAGGTGTTTAATCATAGGTAGTTGAGATAGATAAGAGAGTGATAGAGTAGAATATGAACGTGCAGTGCAGGGAAAGCTGTGTGCCACAAATCAGCATTTCATGATATAAATAGGGATTGCTACTAGTGATGAGCGAGCATGCTTGTTCCTACTCGGTACTCGCACGAGTATCACTGTACTCGGGCTACTCGGCGGGGACCGAGCAATCTCGCGATACTCGTGGTCTTCATCCCTGCATGTTGGCGCTCTTTTGAGAGCCAGCCCTCATGCAGGGATTGGCTGGCAGACCACTGCAATGCCACAGCCCTGTTAGTTGTGGAATTGCAGTGATTGGCCGGCCCGCACAGCGTGACCGAGCCTTTATACCGGCGGGCGCGCAGTGCTCTGCTCACAGCCATCCAGACAGTCAGTGCAGGGAGAGTGTCGCTGCTTCAGGGAAAGGTTTGCGGCCCTTTATAGCTATTTCCGTAGCAGGGCTGCAAACAGTGTGACCAAAAGTCCTTCTCAGGACTATTCTAGTTGTATACAGGCAGGCAGGGTATAGCCAGGTCGGAGTACAGTAGCAGAGTCCTTCTCAGGACTATTGTTGCTGTATACAGGCAGGGTATAGCCAGGTCGGAATACAGGCTAGTGACCAGAAGAGTCCTTGTCAGGACTATTGTAGCAGTATACAGGCAGGCAGGCAGGCAGGCAGGCAGGGTATATAGCCATTCCTAGTGGTGACCGTATAACAGCCTTCATCATATCTGGGGCTGGTGTACACAGTCTAAAACAGTCCTGATAGTGTCAGACTTCTCAGCAATTGTCGCTCCTAAAACCTGTTAGGTTCTTAGTGCGTCCGTGCTTGCATTTAAAAACCGCACGTGTGTGCCTGTCGGTGGCAGCGTACAGGTGCACTTGTGTGCATTTTTACCAAACTATTATATAACGCACAAGTGTATTGTATAATACACGTCAGTCAGCAGTGGCTGATAGTGTCAGAGTTCTTAATTTTTGCTCCTAAAACCTGTGTTAGGTTCTTAGTGCGTCCGTGCTTGCATTTAAAAACCGCACGTGTGTGCCTGTCGGTGGCAGCATACAGGTGCACTTGTGTGCGTTTTTACCAAACTATTATATAACGCACAAGTGTAGTGTATAATACACGTCAGTCAGCAGTGGCTGATAGTGTCAGAGTTCTTAATTTTTGCTCCTAAAACCTGTGTTAGGTTCTTAGTGCGTCCGTGCTTGCATTTAAAAACCGCACGTGTGTGCCTGTCGGTGGCAGCGTACAGGTGCACTTGTGTGCGTTTTTAGCAAACTATTATATAACGCACAAGTAGTGAATACACGTCAGCACAGCATTGCAAAATGCGCAAGGGCATTGGCAAGGAACAAGGAAGTGGACGTGATGGTGGTGCAGGCAGAGGCCGAGGTCGTGGGCAAGCTCTAATTTCGCCACAACAAAGGGCCACATCTAGTCGCTCGCACGTCCTGTCCCAAATTCTTGGGGACCGCAGCAGTACACCGCTCTTGAACCAAGACCAGTGTCAACAGGTTGTTAGTTGGATAGCGGATAATGCTTCCAGTCAGAATGGCACCACCACAAACACTCTGTCTTCCACACGGTCAAGTGTCAGTAGCCGTGATACTGCACCGCACATTTCTGAACCTGATCCTCCTTCCTACCACCAGGCTGAGTACACGTCCTCCTCGGACATTAATGATCCCACACTTGGACACTCGGAAGAGCTGTTCACGTTTCCATTCACACATTCTGGCCTCTCGCCAGCTCATATTGAAGTGGGTCATGAGGAGATCGTCTGTACAGATGGCCAAATATTTAAACAGCCACGTTCTCATGAAGTTGGCAACGTGTCTCAACAAGTGGTGGACGATGATGAGACACAATTGTCAGGAAGTCAGGAGGAGGAGCAGGGTGCGGAAGAGGAAGACGACGTGGTGGATGATCCAGTAACTGACCCAACCTGGCAGGAGGATATGCAGAGCGAGGACAGCAGTGCACAGGGGGAGGGAGGCGTAGCATCACAACAGGCAGTAAGAAGCAGGGTGGTGGCCCCAGGCAGAAGTCAGGCAACCGTTCCCCGGAACAACACGACGACACAAGGTGCCTGTACAAATGTTAGGTCTTCCCGAGTCTGGCAGTTTTTTAAGTTGGATCCAGATGATTCAAAAAAGGCCATTTGCAACACCTGCCGTGCCAGCATCAGCAGGGGTACCAAAACTAGCAGCCTGACCACCACCAGCATGATCAGGCACATGTCAGCCAAGCACCCGACTTTGTGGGAAGTACAACAGAGTCGAGGAGCAGTGCTTGCTGATGTCACTGCTACGTCTTCGCTGGTTGTGCATGCGAGCCAATCCCCTGTCCATGCTGCCTGCGAACAAGCCTCCTCCACTCCTGCACCTGCAGTTGCCTACGCAGAAAGAACACCATCATCAAGCACGTCCTTGTCCCAGCGCAGCGTTCAGTTATCCATTCAGCAAACCTTTGAACGCAGGCGCAAATACACTGCCAACACCCCATATGCCACAGTTCTAAATGCTAACATTTCGCGACTGCTTGCGCTGGAAATGTTGCCTTTTAGGCTGGTGGAGACAGAAGCATTCCGTGACCTGATGGCGGCAGCTGTCCCACGTTACTCGGTCCCCAGCCGCCACTATTTCTCCCGGTGTGCCGTCCCCGCGTTGCATAACCACGTGTCACAAAACATCACACGTGCCCTGAACAACGCTGTTTCACCCAAGGTCCACCTAACCACAGACACGTGGACAAGTGCTTGTGGGCAAGGCCGCTACATCTCGTTGACGGCACACTGGGTTAATATTGTGGAAGCTGGGACCCAGTCTGAGTGAGGGACGGAACACGTCCTTCCCACACCAAGGTTTGCAGGCCCTACCTCAGTCAGTGTTTCACCCACACTCTACAGCTCCGGAATGTCATGCTCTTCAGCCTCCTCCTCCTCCTGCGCATCCTCATCCACTGTACCCTCCACACCAGTCACAAGCTGGAAGCACTGCAGCACTGCCTCGGCGAAGCGGCAACAGGCTGTGCTGAAACTAATCTGCATAGGTGACAAACCCCACAATGCAGAAGAGCTGTGGACAGCTCTGAAACAGCAGGCAGATCACTGGCTCACACCTCTGAACCTAAAGCCAGGAAAGGTCGTGTGTGACAATGGCCGGAACCTGGTGGCGGCTTTGAGGCGAGGCCAGCTGACACATGTTCCATGCGTGGCCCATGTGCTCAACCTCGTGGTTCAGCGGTTTCTAAAGTCATACCCAGAGCTGTCTGATCTGCTGGTAAAAGTTCGCCGCCTGTCTGCACATTTTCGAAAGTCACCTACTGCTTCAGCCGGCCTTGCCGGCTTTCAGCGCAGTTTGCATCTTCCGGCTCACAGACTGGTGTGTGATGTCCCCACGCGTTGGAATTCAACTCTGCACATGTTGGTCAGGATATGTGAGCAGAAGAGGGCAGTTGTTGAGTACCTGCATCACCTAAGCCGTCGGGAAATGGGTCAAACTCCACACATAACACCTGAGGAGTGGAGATGGATGTCAGACCTATGTACCATCCTCCAAAACTTTGAGGACTCCACCAAGATGGTGAGTGGTGATTACGCCATTATTAGCGTCACCATACCACTACTCTGCCTTCTAAAACGGTCTCTACTGAAAAACAAACATGATGCATTGCAAGCGGAGCGCGATGAGTTGCAGCAAGAAACAGTAGTGGGTGTGGGTGATGATAACACACAGCCCAGCCTCGTCTCATCACAACGTGCAGTGGAGGACTATGACGAGGAGGAGGATGAAGACATGGAGCAACTCTCCAGCCAAATTGAGGATATGACATGCACACCAGTCATATCCTCGGTTCAGCGTGGCTGGCCAGAGGACAGGGTAGATGAGGAGGAGGAGGAGGAGGAGGAGGACAGCATGTTCAGTCATCTTGTTGGTCAGGCTACTGAAGTCCTGGCTGTTAAGAGTCTGGCGCACATGGCTGACTTTATGGTAAGCTGCCTGTCTCGTGACCCTCGCGTTAAGAACATCTTGGCCGACAATCATTACTGGTTGGTAACACTGTTAGACCCACGCTACAAGGAGAACTTTTTGTCTCTTATTCCCGTGGAGGAGAGGTCAACCAAAATGCAGCAGTTCCGGAAGGCCATAGTCACGGAAGTAGGCAAAGCATTCCCCTCACAAAACGCTAGCGGCATAGGTCATGAATCAGTGGACAACCGAGGCGTACAGCCGAGAGAGGCACAAGTCCAATCCGCCAGAGGTAGGGGAACAGTCTTTAAGATGTGGGACAGTTTTCTCAGCCCCTCACGTACCACAGCCCCTGAGGTGCGGGGTAGTGCCACAAGAAATCCTAAGTTTGCCCAGATGCTGAAGGAGTACCTTGCAGATCGAACAACTGTACTCCCTCATTCCTCTGTGCCTTACAATTATTGGGTATCCAAGCTGGACACGTGGCATGAATTGGCTCTCTACGCCTTGGAAGTCCTGGCCTGCCCTGCTGCTAGCGTTTTGTCAGAGCGTGTTTTTAGTGCCGCAGGTGGAATCATTACAGATAAACGCACCCGCCTGTCAACTGAAAATGCTGACAGGCTGACTCTGATCAAGATGAACAAGGGTTGGATTGGGCCAGACTTCACCACACCACCAGCAAATGAGAGCGGAATTTAAAGTTTGCCATGTACCTCCACTCACCCATGGGTACACACTTCTGGACTTTGGATAATCGCTGGACTGCTCCTCCTTCTCCTCATGCGCCACCATGATGATGACCGTTACAAATTGCAATACTTAGGCCTTTGTTTCAGGTATACCCCCAGTGGTAAATTTTTTCGCCCATTCTTTGCAGAATGGACATTACAACGACAGGAGACCCGCTCCTTTGCAATGGGAACAATGTTTTGAGGCCCTCATGCACGTCTCTACCCAGGGACAACATGGAGCCTCCCAATTTTTGGCTGCCCTGCCTAAGGGCTATACTACAATAGACCCACTTCCTTCCAATGGGCACTTCAGGTTTACAGGCCCTCATGCACGTCTCTATCCAGGGACAATGTGGAGCCTCCCAATTTTTGGCTGCCCTGCCTAAGGGCTATACTATAATACACCCACTTCCTGACAATGGACACTTAATGTTTTGAGGCCCTCATGCACGTCTCTACCCAGGGACAACGTGGAGCCTCCCAATTTTTGGCTGCCCTGCCTAAGGGCTATACTACAATAGACCCACTTCCTTACAATGGGCACTTCAGGTTTACAGGCCATCATGCACGTCTGTATGCAGGGGCATTGGTGAACCTCACAATTTTGGACTGCCCTGGCAAAGGAAAATACTACAAAGACTCACTTCCTCAAAATGGGCACATTAGACTCAAGAGGCCTTCATGTACGTCTCTTCTCAGGGACATCGGAGTGCCACACAATGTTTTCACGTAAAATCTTTCGTGTATTAATCTCAAAAAGTAACATACACCAGCTCTATCTCACTATTGGGTATGTGCCCTTAACATTTTCGCCATGAAAAATCATTTTGGGGTCATTTTGGAAGCTTTTCTGGTGAGTCCGTAAAAATGGCGTAAAACGCGGACAAAATTGTTCACAGCTGTGACTTTTCAGTGATAAATGCTTCAAGGGGTCTTCCCCATGCTGTTGCCATGTCATTTGAGCACTCTTCTGAGACTTTTGTGACATTTATAGGGTTTCTCCATGCTGCCGGGGGGTCATTTCACAAAAATACTCGGGTCTCCCATAGGATAACATTGGGCTCGTTGCTCGGGCCGAGTACACGAGTATCTTGGGAGGCTCGGACCGAGCTTCGAGCACCCGAGCTTTTTAGTACTCGCTCATCACTAACTATTATATAACGCACAAGTCTAGTGTATAATACACGTCAGTCAGAAGTGGCTGATAGTGTCAGACTTCTCAGTAATTGTCGCTCCTAAAAACCTGTTAGGTTCTTATTGCGTCCGTGCTTGCCTTTAAAAACCGCACGTGTGTGCCTGTCGGTGGCAGCGTACAGGTGCACGTTTTGCACAAACTATTATATAACGCACAAGTCTAGTGAATAATACACGTCAGTCAGCAGTGTCTGATAGTGTCAGACTTCTCAGTAATTTTTGCTCCTAAAAACCTGTTAGGTTCTTATTGCGTCCGTGCTTGCATTTAAAAACCGCACGTGTGTGGCAGTCGGTGGCAGGGTACAGGTGCACTTGTGTGCGTTTTTCACAAACTATTATATAACGCACAAGTCTAGTGAATAATACACGTCAGTCAGCAGTGTCTGATA
>NW_027443857.1:5000-33780 GCF_048569485.1 Anomaloglossus baeobatrachus | reverse complement strand
GTTACCTGTGCGTACAAGAGGAATAGTAACAGTATTACTGACCACTAGATCAGTTACCTGTGCGTACAAGAGGAATAATAACAGTATCACTGACCACTAGATCAGTTACCTGTGCGTACAAGAGGAATAATAACAGTATCACTGACCACTAGATCAGTTACCTGCGAGTACAAGAGGAATAGTAACAGTATCACTGACCACTAGATCAGTTACCTGCGAGTACAAGAGGAATAATAACAGTATCACTGACCACTAGATCAGTTACCTGTGCGTACAAGAGGAATAATAACAGTATCACTGACCACTAGATCAGTTACCTGCGAGTACAAGAGGAATAATAACAGTATCACTGACCACTAGATCAGTTACCTGCGAGTACAAGAGGAATAATAACAGTATCACTGACCACTAGATCAGTTACCTGTGCGTACAAGAGGAATAATAACAGTATCACTGACCACTAGATCAGTTACCTGTGAGTACAAGAGGAATAATAACAGTATCACTGACCACTAGATCAGTTACCTGCGAGTACAAGAGGAATAATAACAGTATCACTGACCACTAGATCAGTTACCTGTGCGTACAAGAGGAATAATAACAGTATCACTGACCACTAGATCAGTTACCTGTGCGTACAAGAGGAATAATAACAGTATCACTGACCACTAGATCAGTTACCTGTGAGTACAAGAGGAATAGTAACAGTATCACTGACCACTAGATCAGTTACCTGTGCGTACAAGAGGAATAATAACAGTATCACTGACCACTAGATCAGTTACCTGTGCGTACAAGAGGAATAATAACAGTATCACTGACCACTAGATCAGTTACCTGTGCGTACAAGAGGAATAATAACAGTATCACTGACCACTAGATCAGTTACCTGTGAGTACAAGAGGAATAATAACAGTATCACTGACCACTAGATCAGTTACCTGTGAGTACAAGAGGAATAATAACAGTATCACTGACCACTAGATCAGTTACCTGTGAGTACAAGAGGAATAATAACAGTATCACTGACCACTAGATCAGTTACCTGCGAGTACAAGAGGAATAATAACAGTATCACTGACCACTAGATCAGTTACCTGTGAGTACAAGAGGAATAATAACAGTATCACTGACCACTAGATCAGTTACCTGTGAGTACAAGAGGAATAATAACAGTATCACTGACCACTAGATCAGTTACCTGTGAGTACAAGAGGAATAATAACAGTATCACTGACCACTAGATCAGTTACCTGCGAGTACAAGAGGAATAATAACAGTATCACTGACCACTAGATCAGTTACCTGTGAGTACAAGAGGAATAATAACAGTATCACTGACCACTAGATCAGTTACCTGCGAGTACAAGAGGAATAATAACAGTATCACTGACCACTAGATCAGTTACCTGTGTGTACAAGAGGAATAATAACAGTATCACTGACCACTAGATCAGTTACCTGTGCGTACAAGAGGAATAATAACAGTATCACTGACCACTAGATCAGTTACCTGTGCGTACAAGAGGAATAATAACAGTATCACTGACCACTAGATCAGTTACCTGTGAGTACAAGAGGAATAATAACAGTATCACTGACCACTAGATCAGTTACCTGCGAGTACAAGAGGAATAATAACAGTATCACTGACCACTAGATCAGTTACCTGCGAGTACAAGAGGAATAATAACAGTATCACTGACCACTAGATCAGTTACCTGTGCGTACAAGAGGAATAATAACAGTATCACTGACCACTAGATCAGTTACCTGTGCGTACAAGAGGAATAATAACAGTATTACTGACCACTAGATCAGTTACCTGCGAGTACAAGAGGAATAATAACAGTATCACTGACCACTAGATCAGTTACCTGTGCGTACAAGAGGAATAATAACAGTATCACTGACCACTAGATCAGTTACCTGTGAGTACAAGAGGAATAATAACAGTATCACTGACCACTAGATCAGTTACCTGTGCGTACAAGAGGAATAATAACAGTATCACTGACCACTAGATCAGTTACCTGCGAGTACAAGAGGAATAATAACAGTATCACTGACCACTAGATCAGTTACCTGTGCGTACAAGAGGAATAATAACAGTATCACTGACCACTAGATCAGTTACCTGTGCGTACAAGAGGAATAATAACAGTATCACTGACCACTAGATCAGTTACCTGTGCGTACAAGAGGAATAATAACAGTATCACTGACCACTAGATCAGTTACCTGTGCGTACAAGAGGAATAATAACAGTATCACTGACCACTAGATCAGTTACCTGTGCGTACAAGAGGAATAATAACAGTATTACTGACCACTAGATCAGTTACCTGTGTGTACAAGAGGAATAATAACAGTATCACTGACCACTAGATCAGTTACCTGTGTGTACAAGAGGAATAATAACAGTATCACTGACCACTAGATCAGTTACCTGTGAGTACAAGAGGAATAATAACAGTATCACTGACCACTAGATCAGTTACCTGCGAGTACAAGAGGAATAATAACAGTATCACTGACCACTAGATCAGTTACCTGTGAGTACAAGAGGAATAATAACAGTATCACTGACCACTAGATCAGTTACCTGTGAGTACAAGAGGAATAATAACAGTATCACTGACCACTAGATCAGTTACCTGCGAGTACAAGAGGAATAATAACAGTATCACTGACCACTAGATCAGTTACCTGTGCGTACAAGAGGAATAATAACAGTATTACTGACCACTAGATCAGTTACCTGTGCGTACAAGAGGAATAGTAACAGTATCACTGACCACTAGATCAGTTACCTGTGCGTACAAGAGGAATAATAACAGTATTACTGACCACTAGATCAGTTACCTGTGTGTACAAGAGGAATAATAACAGTATCACTGACCACTAGATCAGTTACCTGTGAGTACAAGAGGAATAATAACAGTATCACTGACCACTAGATCAGTTACCTGTGTGTACAAGAGGAATAATAACAGTATCACTGACCACTAGATCAGTTACCTGCGAGTACAAGAGGAATAGTAACAGTATCACTGACCACTAGATCAGTTACCTGTGTGTACAAGAGGAATAATAACAGTATCACTGACCACTAGATCAGTTACCTGCGAGTACAAGAGGAATAGTAACAGTATTACTGACCACTAGATCAGTTACCTGTGTGTACAAGAGGAATAATAACAGTATCACTGACCACTAGATCAGTTACCTGTGCGTACAAGAGGAATAATAACAGTATTACTGACCACTAGATCAGTTACCTGTGAGTACAAGAGGAATAATAACAGTATCACTGACCACTAGATCAGTTACCTGTGCGTACAAGAGGAATAATAACAGTATCACTGACCACTAGATCAGTTACCTGTGAGTACAAGAGGAATAATAACAGTATTACTGACCACTAGATCAGTTACCTGTGAGTACAAGAGGAATAATAACAGTATCACTGACCACTAGATCAGTTACCTGCGAGTACAAGAGGAATAATAACAGTATTACTGACCACTAGATCAGTTACCTGTGCGTACAAGAGGAATAATAACAGTATTACTGACCACTAGATCAGTTACCTGTGAGTACAAGAGGAATAATAACAGTATCACTGACCACTAGATCAGTTACCTGTGCGTACAAGAGGAATAATAACAGTATCACTGACCACTAGATCAGTTACCTGTGAGTACAAGAGGAATAATAACAGTATCACTGACCACTAGATCAGTTACCTGTGCGTACAAGAGGAATAATAACAGTATCACTGACCACTAGATCAGTTACCTGCGAGTACAAGAGGAATAATAACAGTATCACTGACCACTAGATCAGTTACCTGCGAGTACAAGAGGAATAATAACAGTATCACTGACCACTAGATCAGTTACCTGTGCGTACAAGAGGAATAATAACAGTATCACTGACCACTAGATCAGTTACCTGTGAGTACAAGAGGAATAATAACAGTATCACTGACCACTAGATCAGTTACCTGCGAGTACAAGAGGAATAATAACAGTATCACTGACCACTAGATCAGTTACCTGTGCGTACAAGAGGAATAATAACAGTATCACTGACCACTAGATCAGTTACCTGCGAGTACAAGAGGAATAATAACAGTATCACTGACCACTAGATCAGTTACCTGCGAGTACAAGAGGAATAGTAACAGTATCACTGACCACTAGATCAGTTACCTGTGAGTACAAGAGGAATAATAACAGTATCACTGACCACTAGATCAGTTACCTGTGAGTACAAGAGGAATAATAACAGTATCACTGACCACTAGATCAGTTACCTGTGCGTACAAGAGGAATAATAACAGTATCACTGACCACTAGATCAGTTACCTGTGCGTACAAGAGGAATAATAACAGTATTACTGACCACTAGATCAGTTACCTGTGCGTACAAGAGGAATAATAACAGTATCACTGACCACTAGATCAGTTACCTGTGCGTACAAGAGGAATAATAACAGTATCACTGACCACTAGATCAGTTACCTGTGCGTACAAGAGGAATAATAACAGTATCACTGACCACTAGATCAGTTACCTGTGCGTACAAGAGGAATAATAACAGTATCACTGACCACTAGATCAGTTACCTGTGTGTACAAGAGGAATAATAACAGTATCACTGACCACTAGATCAGTTACCTGTGCGAACAAGAGGAATAGTAACAGTATCACTGACCACTAGATCAGTTACCTGTGTGTACAAGAGGAATAATAACAGTATCACTGACCACTAGATCAGTTACCTGTGAGTACAAGAGGAATAATAACAGTATCACTGACCACTAGATCAGTTACCTGTGTGTACAAGAGGAATAATAACAGTATCACTGACCACTAGATCAGTTACCTGTGAGTACAAGAGGAATAATAACAGTATCACTGACCACTAGATCAGTTACCTGCGAGTACAAGAGGAATAATAACAGTATCACTGACCACTAGATCAGTTACCTGTGCGTACAAGAGGAATAATAACAGTATTACTGACCACTAGATCAGTTACCTGTGAGTACAAGAGGAATAATAACAGTATCACTGACCACTAGATCAGTTACCTGTGTGTACAAGAGGAATAATAACAGTATCACTGACCACTAGATCAGTTACCTGTGAGTACAAGAGGAATAATAACAGTATCACTGACCACTAGATCAGTTACCTGCGAGTACAAGAGGAATAATAACAGTATTACTGACCACTAGATCAGTTACCTGCGAGTACAAGAGGAATAATAACAGTATCACTGACCACTAGATCAGTTACCTGTGAGTACAAGAGGAATAGTAACAGTATCACTGACCACTAGATCAGTTACCTGTGAGTACAAGAGGAATAATAACAGTATCACTGACCACTAGATCAGTTACCTGCGAGTACAAGAGGAATAATAACAGTATCACTGACCACTAGATCAGTTACCTGCGAGTACAAGAGGAATAATAACAGTATCACTGACCACTAGATCAGTTACCTGCGAGTACAAGAGGAATAATAACAGTATTACTGACCACTAGATCAGTTACCTGTGCGTACAAGAGGAATAATAACAGTATCACTGACCACTAGATCAGTTACCTGTGCGTACAAGAGGAATAATAACAGTATCACTGACCACTAGATCAGTTACCTGTGCGTACAAGAGGAATAATAACAGTATCACTGACCACTAGATCAGTTACCTGTGCGTACAAGAGGAATAATAACAGTATCACTGACCACTAGATCAGTTACCTGTGCGTACAAGAGGAATAATAACAGTATCACTGACCACTAGATCAGTTACCTGTGCGTACAAGAGGAATAATAACAGTATCACTGACCACTAGATCAGTTACCTGTGAGTACAAGAGGAATAGTAACAGTATCACTGACCACTAGATCAGTTACCTGTGCGTACAAGAGGAATAATAACAGTATCACTGACCACTAGATCAGTTACCTGTGAGTACAAGAGGAATAATAACAGTATCACTGACCACTAGATCAGTTACCTGTGAGTACAAGAGGAATAGTAACAGTATCACTGACCACTAGATCAGTTACCTGTGAGTACAAGAGGAATAATAACAGTATCACTGACCACTAGATCAGTTACCTGTGAGTACAAGAGGAATAGTAACAGTATCACTGACCACTAGATCAGTTACCTGCGAGTACAAGAGGAATAATAACAGTATCACTGACCACTAGATCAGTTACCTGTGAGTACAAGAGGAATAATAACAGTATCACTGACCACTAGATCAGTTACCTGTGAGTACAAGAGGAATAATAACAGTATCACTGACCACTAGATCAGTTACCTGCGAGTACAAGAGGAATAATAACAGTATCACTGACCACTAGATCAGTTACCTGTGAGTACAAGAGGAATAATAACAGTATCACTGACCACTAGATCAGTTACCTGCGAGTACAAGAGGAATAATAACAGTATTACTGACCACTAGATCAGTTACCTGCGAGTACAAGAGGAATAATAACAGTATCACTGACCACTAGATCAGTTACCTGCGAGTACAAGAGGAATAATAACAGTATCACTGACCACTAGATCAGTTACCTGCGAGTACAAGAGGAATAATAACAGTATCACTGACCACTAGATCAGTTACCTGTGAGTACAAGAGGAATAGTAACAGTATCACTGACCACTAGATCAGTTACCTGTGAGTACAAGAGGAATAATAACAGTATCACTGACCACTAGATCAGTTACCTGCGAGTACAAGAGGAATAATAACAGTATTACTGACCACTAGATCAGTTACCTGCGAGTACAAGAGGAATAATAACAGTATCACTGACCACTAGATCAGTTACCTGCGAGTACAAGAGGAATAATAACAGTATCACTGACCACTAGATCAGTTACCTGTGAGTACAAGAGGAATAATAACAGTATCACTGACCACTAGATCAGTTACCTGTGAGTACAAGAGGAATAATAACAGTATCACTGACCACTAGATCAGTTACCTGTGAGTACAAGAGGAATAATAACAGTATCACTGACCACTAGATCAGTTACCTGTGAGTACAAGAGGAATAATAACAGTATCACTGACCACTAGATCAGTTACCTGTGCGTACAAGAGGAATAATAACAGTATCACTGACCACTAGATCAGTTACCTGCGAGTACAAGAGGAATAATAACAGTATCACTGACCACTAGATCAGTTACCTGTGAGTACAAGAGGAATAATAACA
This sequence comes from Anomaloglossus baeobatrachus, assembly GCF_048569485.1. NCBI lineage: Eukaryota > Metazoa > Chordata > Amphibia > Anura > Aromobatidae > Anomaloglossus > Anomaloglossus baeobatrachus. The sequence goes on along the minus strand of NW_027443857.1, from coordinate 26,521 downwards.
GTATCACTGACCACTAGATCAGTTACCTGTGAGTACAAGAGGAATAATAACAGTATCACTGACCACTAGATCAGTTACCTGTGAGTACAAGAGGAATAATAACAGTATCACTGACCACTAGATCAGTTACCTGTGCGTACAAGAGGAATAATAACAGTATCACTGACCACTAGATCAGTTACCTGTGCGAACAAGAGGAATAGTAACAGTATCATTGACCACTAGATCAGTTACCTGTGCGTACAAGAGGAATAATAACAGTATCACTGACCACTAGATCAGTTACCTGTGAGTACAAGAGGAATAATAACAGTATCACTGACCACTAGATCAGTTACCTGTGCGTACAAGAGGAATAGTAACAGTATCACTGACCACTAGATCAGTTACCTGTGCGTACAAGAGGAATAGTAACAGTATTACTGACCACTAGATCAGTTACCTGTGCGTACAAGAGGAATAATAACAGTATCACTGACCACTAGATCAGTTACCTGTGCGAACAAGAGGAATAGTAACAGTATCATTGACCACTAGATCAGTTACCTGTGCGTACAAGAGGAATAATAACAGTATCACTGACCACTAGATCAGTTACCTGTGAGTACAAGAGGAATAATAACAGTATCACTGACCACTAGATCAGTTACCTGTGCGTACAAGAGGAATAATAACAGTATCACTGACCACTAGATCAGTTACCTGTGTGTACAAGAGGAATAGTAACTATCACTGACCACTAGATCAGTTACCTGTGAGTACAAGAGGAATAGTAACAGTATCACTGACCACTAGATCAGTTACCTGTGTGTACAAGAGGAATAGTAACAGTATCACTGACCACTAGATCAGTTACCTGTGCGTACAAGAGGAATAATAACAGTATCACTGACCACTAGATCAGTTACCTGTGAGTACAAGAGGAATAGTAACAGTATCACTGACCACTAGATCAGTTACCTGTGAGTACAAGAGGAATAGTAACAGTATCACTGACCACTAGATCAGTTACCTGTGCGTACAAGAGGAATAGTAACAGTATCACTGACCACTAGATCAGTTACCTGTGCGTACAAGAGGAATAATAACAGTATCACTGACCACTAGATCAGTTACCTGTGCGTACAAGAGGAATAGTAACAGTATTACTGACCACTAGATCAGTTACCTGTGCGTACAAGAGGAATAATAACAGTATCACTGACCACTAGATCAGTTACCTGTGCGTACAAGAGGAATAATAACAGTATCACTGACCACTAGATCAGTTACCTGTGAGTACAAGAGGAATAATAACAGTATCACTGACCACTAGATCAGTTACCTGTGCGTACAAGAGGAATAATAACAGTATCACTGACCACTAGATCAGTTACCTGTGAGTACAAGAGGAATAATAACAGTATCACTGACCACTAGATCAGTTACCTGTGCGTACAAGAGGAATAATAACAGTATCACTGACCACTAGATCAGTTACCTGTGCGTACAAGAGGAATAGTAACAGTATCACTGACCACTAGATCAGTTACCTGTGAGTACAAGAGGAATAATAACAGTATCACTGACCACTAGATCAGTTACCTGTGCGTACAAGAGGAATAATAACAGTATCACTGACCATTAGATCAGTTACCTGTGCGTACAAGAGGAATAATAACAGTATCACTGACCACTAGATCAGTTACCTGTGCGTACAAGAGGAATAATAACAGTATCACTGACCACTAGATCAGTTACCTGTGAGTACAAGAGGAATAATAACAGTATCACTGACCACTAGATCAGTTACCTGTGCGTACAAGAGGAATAGTAACAGTATCACTGACCACTAGATCAGTTACCTGTGCGTACAAGAGGAATAGTAACAGTATCACTGACCACTAGATCAGTTACCTGTGCGTACAAGAGGAATAATAACAGTATCACTGACCACTAGATCAGTTACCTGTGAGTACAAGAGGAATAATAACAGTATCACTGACCACTAGATCAGTTGTACGACCTGGCAATCATTTTGTACAATTGTTTTTAGGAAAAACAATTGTCATTTGGATTGTGAATGCAGAATTAAAAACCTGAGAATGTCAAAGAAGCGTCACATTAAATCAGCGGTATTTGAACATTTCACCATCACTCAAGATAGAAAACATTGTCTGTCAGTGTATGACAAATGATCCAGACGAAAACAAATGCTGTGAAGCCAAGATGAGTGCACATTCAGGCCAAGATAAAAGTGCTCCTACCAGAGCTTCTAATCTAAAGAGACATTTACAGCGCTGTCATCCAGAAGTAGTGAAAGCAGTGGATGAGAAAGACTGCATCCAAACCAATGACCAGTGCCCAGCTCTTCCAGCCAAGCAAAGGAGCAGAGAACGTCGCAGCCATCAGTTGCAAGATATTTTGTCAGTGACAGTTACTGTGACAATGACAGTAGATACATGTAAAAAACAGATCATAGAGCTTGTTGTAAAGGATAGTGTGCCTATTTCATTAGTTTCACGACCAGCTTTTATGTGTCTGAATGGGGAAATGGCCGCAAGCTTGGGGTTTCTCTGGAGAGAGAGATTAGACAATTAGTAATCGAAGAAGCTTTTAAACAAAAGGAAGAACTTTACTGAAGTTGCTTCAGATGAACAGCAACATAATAGTTTAGATGATCTTGTTGACACTGTGTCAATACGTTCTTTCATTCATCACATGCGCTGTGTTGTGCATACGCTACAGCTGGCTATAAGAGACAGTCTGTGAGAAGGACATGCTGCTGCACTGATTGGCAAGGTGAGAAAATTGGCTACTGTTGCCTGAACCCCTAAAGTTGACTCCATTTTGAAGAGACATGCTGGAAAAGGGGCAATTATTATGATCCGGAACCATGGAAGACCACCATAAATCATTGGTAAAAGGTGACAAGAGCATTGGCAACTAATCTGGCCGCCATCCCCTTACTAACCATCACAACTAGAAGTAGCCGAGGGGTGAACTAACCTCCTGTGCACCGCGAACCCAGCCGGAGAACTAGCTATCCTAAAGGAAAGAAAGATGAATAACTCTCTGCCTCAGAAAATAGACAAGAATAGCAAGCCCCCCACATTCAAAGACTGCGGTGATATAGGAAAACACAATACACAGATGATAGGATAAGCAAAGGTGAGGCCCCCACTGACTAAAATAGGAAAGGACAGGAAAGGGACTGATGGTGGCCAGAGAAAAAGCCTACAAAATTCCAAATTCCTGATAGTACAAAAAGGCCCTCAGATCGCACGATCTGAACTCCGTCCTATACCAGGCACTCTTGTCATACCCAATGAACAGAAAACAGGAACATTACAAGTTCAAAAAGCCACAAACACATGAACTTACAGGAGCAATACTCCAAACATAACTGCAGGGAGTTTCCCAGCTAAGCAACTGAGAGGGAAGATCCCTGCATGCAAATAAACTGACAATAACCACAGCAAATGACAAACTCAGATAAGAGTAAAAGAACCAAACAACAAATAAAGAGCAAAGCACTTATCTGGGGTAGATGTGGTCTGGAGCAGGATGAAGCAGGCTGGTGAACAAAGAACAACTTACATCCGGCATAGCCTGCAATCAGACCAGGGTTTCAATAAGCAGAGAGTTGGCAAAGGAAACGCCCATTGCTCCAGCACACCTGGTCTCTGTCCAAACCATTCCTGGCCACAAGAGGGAGCCTCACAACAGCCAAAGCATAACTGACATTCACAACAGGCAATTATTGATCAAGCCACACGATGGGGCAGTACTTAATGATTCAGCGCTTGGTTGAACTGAAAACCTTTCTTGTAGACGTGGCTAACCCTCAACTGACGCTAAATGAAAGTCAGTGGAATCCGGTGACTGAGCTGGAAAAATTGCTAGAGCACCCATTTACAGTGACTAAGAAATACAAGCAGAGGGCTTCACTCCAGGTATTTTCTTAAAGGAGTGGAAGAACCGGATGTTCCGCCTGTCCCAAAGAGGAGGGTTAATTGCAAGTGGCATTGCTACATCAATGACACGGGGAGAGGAGCTACTATTACAAAATCACATTCTTTTGGCAGCGGTTTATGTAGACCCAATGCATCGGATTCTTCGAGATGATCAACAGCTAAGTAAAGGAAAAGAAGCTGTGTTTGAAATAGCAGTAAGGATGAAAGGCTTGCAGAACAGTCCGGAGGAACAAGAAGAATGTGGTCGTCCTGCCGCATCTTCACCCTCATCATCAACTGATGAAGAATTTAATTTAGAAACATATTTGGATCACAAGGACCGTGCAAAGCGTTCCCGCATAGAAGAAGAGTCATCCCCATCAAGGAACACAGCCAGTGCATTTCAGCAGAATTTATCATCTGCACTAAAAGAAATTGAGAAATTTGACAGTTCATCAAAAATAACAGTGCAACAAGCGATTCCTCTGTACCTGACATTGCCAGAGATGTGGCCCGAGTGGTCACCGCTTTATTCCTCTGTACCTGACATTGCCAGAGATGTGGCCCGAGTGGTCACCGCTTTATTCCTCTGTATCCGGACATTGTCAGAGATGTGGCCCGAGTGGTCACCGCTTTATTCCTCTGTACCTGACATTGCCAGAGATGTGGCCCGAGTGGTCACCGCTTTATTCCTCTGTATCCGGACATTGTCAGAGATGTGGCCCGAGTGGTCACCGCTTTATTCCTCTGTATCCGGACATTGTCAGAGATGTGGCCCGAGTGGTCACCGCTTTATTCCTCTGTATCCGGACATTGTCAGAGATGTGGCCCAAGTGGTCACTGCTTTATTCCTCTGTATCCGGACATTGTCAGAGATGTGGCCCGAGTGGTCACCGCTTTATTCCTCTGTATCCGGACATTGTCAGAGATGTGGCCCGAGTGGTCACCGCTTTATTCCTCTGTACCTGACATTGTCAGAGATGTGGCCCGAGTGGTCACCGCTTTATTCCTCTGTATCCGGACATTGTCAGAGATGTGGCCCGAGTGGTCACTGCTTTATTCCTCTGTATCCGGACATTGTCAGAGATGTGGCCCGAGTGGTCACTGCTTTATTCCTCTGTACCTGACATTGCCAGAGATGTGGCCCGAGTGGTCACCGCTTTATTCCTCTGTATCCGGACATTGTCAGAGATGTGGCCCGAGTGGTCACTGCTTTATTCCTCTGTACCTGACATTGTCAGAGATGTGGCCCGAGTGGTCACCGCTTTATTCCTCTGTATCCGGACATTGTCAGAGATGTGGCCCGAGTGGTCACTGCTTTATTCCTCTGTATCCGGACATTGTCAGAGATGTGGCCCGAGTGGTCACCGCTTTATTCCTCTGTACCTGACATTGTCAGAGATGTGGCCCGAGTGGTCACTGCTTTATTCCTCTGTATCCGGACATTGTCAGAGATGTGGCCCGAGTGGTCACCGCTTTATTCCTCTGTATCCGGACATTGTCAGAGATGTGGCCCGAGTGGTCACCGCTTTATTCCTCTGTACCTGACATTGTCAGAGATGTGGCCCGAGTGGTCACTGCTTTATTCCTCTGTATCCGGACATTGTCAGAGATGTGGCCCGAGTGGTCACCGCTTTATTCCTCTGTATCCGGACATTGTCAGAGATGTGGCCCGAGTGGTCACTGCTTTATTCCTCTGTATCCGGACATTGTCAGAGATGTGGCCCGAGTGGTCACCGCTTTATTCCTCTGTATCCGGACATTGCCAGAGATGTGGCCCGAGTGGTCACCGCTTTATTCCTCTGTACCTGACATTGCCAGAGATGTGGCCCGAGTGGTCACTGCTTTATTCCTCTGTATCCGGACATTGTCAGAGATGTGGCCCGAGTGGTCACTGCTTTATTCCTCTGTATCCGGACATTGCCAGAGATGTGGCCCGAGTGGTCACTGCTTTATTCCTCTGTATCCTGACATTGTCAGAGATGTGGCCCGAGTGGTCACTGCTTTATTCCTCTGTATCCGGACATTGTCAGAGATGTGGCCCGAGTGGTCACCGCTTTATTCCTCTGTATCCGGACATTGTCAGAGATGTGGCCCGAGTGGTCACTGCTTTATTCCTCTGTATCCGGACATTGTCAGAGATGTGGCCCGAGTGGTCACCGCTTTATTCCTCTGTATCCGGACATTGCCAGAGATGTGGCCCGAGTGGTCACCGCTTTATTCCTCTGTATCCGGACATTGTCAGAGATGTGGCCCGAGTGGTCACTGCTTTATTCCTCTGTATCCGGACATTGTCAGAGATGTGGCCCGAGTGGTCACTGCTTTATTCCTCTGTATCCGGACATTGTCAGAGATGTGGCCCGAGTGGTCACCGCTTTATTCCTCTGTATCCGGACATTGTCAGAGATGTGGCCCGAGTGGTCACTGCTTTATTCCTCTGTACCTGACATTGTCAGAGATGTGGCCCGAGTGGTCACTGCTTTATTCCTCTGTATCCTGACATTGTCAGAGATGTGGCCCGAGTGGTCACTGCTTTATTCCTCTGTATCCGGACATTGTCAGAGATGTGGCCCGAGTGGTCACTGCTTTATTCCTCTGTATCCGGACATTGTCAGAGATGTGGCCCGAGTGGTCACTGCTTTATTCCTCTGTATCCGGACATTGCCAGAGATGTGGCCCGAGTGGTCACCGCTTTATTCCTCTGTATCCGGACATTGTCAGAGATGTGGCCCGAGTGGTCACCGCTTTATTCCTCTGTATCCGGACATTGTCAGAGATGTGGCCCGAGTGGTCACTGCTTTATTCCTCTGTACCTGACATTGTCAGAGATGTGGCCCGAGTGGTCACCGCTTTATTCCTCTGTATCCGGACATTGTCAGAGATGTGGCCCGAGTGGTCACTGCTTTATTCCTCTGTATCCGGACATTGTCAGAGATGTGGCCCGAGTGGTCACTGCTTTATTCCTCTGTATCCGGACATTGCCAGAGATGTGGCCCGAGTGGTCACTGCTTTATTCCTCTGTACCTGACATTGTCAGAGATGTGGCCCGAGTGGTCACCGCTTTATTCCTCTGTATCCGGACATTGTCAGAGATGTGGCCCGAGTGGTCACCGCTTTATTCCTCTGTACCGGACATTGTCAGAGATGTGGCCCGAGTGGTCACTGCTTTATTCCTCTGTATCCGGACATTGTCAGAGATGTGGCCCGAGTGGTCACTGCTTTATTCCTCTGTATCCGGACATTGTCAGAGATGTGGCCCGAGTGGTCACTGCTTTATTCCTCTGTATCCGGACATTGTCAGAGATGTGGCCCGAGTGGTCACCGCTTTATTCCTCTGTACCTGACATTGTCAGAGATGTGGCCCGAGTGGTCACCGCTTTATTCCTCTGTATCCGGACATTGTCAGAGATGTGGCCCGAGTGGTCACTGCTTTATTCCTCTGTATCCGGACATTGTCAGAGATGTGGCCCGAGTGGTCACTGCTTTATTCCTCTGTATCCGGACATTGCCAGAGATGTGGCCCGAGTGGTCACTGCTTTATTCCTCTGTATCCGGACATTGTCAGAGATGTGGCCCGAGTGGTCACCGCTTTATTCCTCTGTATCCGGACATTGTCAGAGATGTGGCCCGAGTGGTCACCGCTTTATTCCTCTGTATCCGGACATTGTCAGAGATGTGGCCCGAGTGGTCACTGCTTTATTCCTCTGTATCCGGACATTGTCAGAGATGTGGTTCGAGTGGTCACCGCTTTATTCCTCTGTATCCGGACATTGTCAGAGATGTGGCCCGAGTGGTCACTGCTTTATTCCTCTGTACCTGACATTGTCAGAGATGTGGCCCGAGTGGTCACTGCTTTATTCCTCTGTATCCGGACATTGTCAGAGATGTGGCCCGAGTGGTCACTGCTTTATTCCTCTGTATCCTGACATTGTCAGAGATGTGGCCCGAGTGGTCACTGCTTTATTCCTCTGTATCCGGACATTGTCAGAGATGTGGCCCGAGTGGTCACTGCTTTATTCCTCTGTATCCGGACATTGTCAGAGATGTGGCCCGAGTGGTCACTGCTTTATTCCTCTGTACCTGACATTGTCAGAGATGTGGCCCGAGTGGTCACTGCTTTATTCCTCTGTATCCTGACATTGTCAGAGATGTGGCCCGAGTGGTCACTGCTTTATTCCTCTGTATCCGGACATTGCCAGAGATGTGGCCCGAGTGGTCACTGCTTTATTCCTCTGTATCCGGACATTGTCAGAGATGTGGCCCGAGTGGTCACTGCTTTATTCCTCTGTATCCGGACATTGTCAGAGATGTGGCCCGAGTGGTCACTGCTTTATTCCTCTGTATCCTGACATTGTCAGAGATGTGGCCCGAGTGGTCACCGCTTTATTCCTCTGTATCCGGACATTGTCAGAGATGTGGCCCGAGTGGTCACCGCTTTATTCCTCTGTACCTGACATTGTCAGAGATGTGGCCCGAGTGGTCACTGCTTTATTCCTCTGTATCCTGACATTGTCAGATGTGGCCCGAGTGGTCACTGCTTTATTCCTCTGTATCCGGACATTGTCAGAGATGTGGCCCGAGTGGTCACCGCTTTATTCCTCTGTATCCGGACATTGTCAGAGATGTGGCCCGAGTGGTCACCGCTTTATTCCTCTGTACCTGACATTGTCAGAGATGTGGCCCGAGTGGTCATTGCTTTATTCCTCTGTATCCTGACATTGTCAGAGATGTGGCCCGAGTGGTCACTGCTTTATTCCTCTGTATCCGGACATTGTCAGAGATGTGGCCCGAGTGGTCACTGCTTTATTCCTCTGATCCCAGGGATCTTTGACGACATGGACTCTCATGGGTTAAAGTTTCTTAACATTCAGCCAGATGGTAACTCATGTTTGCTTAACTATTGTTTGGGACCAGACTCTTCCAGTAATCCTTGTAATGTAGTTGTGTATTGCTAATGTAATTACCTTAGTAGCCATTGTCTTGTCGGAGACTTGCAGGCTCCATGTAGATATCCTCAGTCTTTCTACCCACATCATTTAAATGAACATTATCCATGCAGCTTGAAATTCTTCCAATCGATGAGGACGCAGTGTATCTAAGTGGAAGGCTGTGACTATAAAAGGGACTTCTTTAAGCCACCAGGGTTGATGAAGGTTGATGGATGCTGATGGATCCAGTCTAAGCTCTTTGGAGCTGACTAGAGGATCAGGATATCTTATGGCTTCAATCTAGGGACTCCGGTTCCGGTTGGAGACCATATCCACAGCCTAGGGATTTCCACTCCGGCTGCCAGGATTGTAACATCATACAGGACTACCTAAGGAGGACACTCAGGTTGGGACAGTTCAGTCACCTGGAACAGACTTTGCAGACCTCAGCCAGCTTCCTAAATCTGGCGTTATTCCATTCTCGGTGGGTGCCCGCCAAAAGCAGGGTGCTGCTGGATTGGAGTGAGTAGCCCTGGAACCTCTGAGGCATGGACATTCTAAATCCCTGGTGAGCCAGCGGAAGGGTGAGACTCTGTTGCCTGTTACATTTGTGTGTTTTGCTGGTTATGTGTTATGTGCCGTTAATTGTTTGGGGATCCAATAAAGTCTAATTATTGTGGTTCCCTCATCCTGTGTTGTCTGAGAAGTGTTACGCCCACGGTTAAGGAGGCCGGTGTTCAGTTGGGATGAGCCCTGAGCCACGCTGTCTTTTTAAAGGCGGCGGGTTTTAGTGGACGAGAGCACCCACTGAGCCCCGTGTCTCCACAGGATCTTCTACACCTGCGTCTCCACAGTTCCCTACCTGAGTACACATAATTGTATCACAACACTAAGGCTGCGTGCCTGCGATCAGTGTTTGCAACGTTTTGGACGCAGTATGCTTCAGGTACGTCCAAAACGCTGCGTTGTACAATACAAGCACCGTGGATGATTTCTAGAAATCCCGTGCTCAATGTGCTTCGCTTTTCTGCAGCAAACACTGACCTGCGGTGCGTCTTTCCAGATCGCAGCATGTCAATTGTTTGCTGCAGACGCATCCATCCTCCGCAGGGAGAACACAAGCGAGAGACCGCAGCGCACCAAACCCTGATTGTGGGCACAGTCAGCTGCGGAGGAGACATGTGACCCCGACAGTCAGGTCTCGCTGCGTTCTGAACACAGTCCTGATCATGGCCACAGTCAGCTGCGGAGGAGACATGCGACCTCGACAGTCAGGACTCGCTGCGTTCTGAACACAGTGAGTCCTGATCATGGGCACAGTCAGCTGCAGAGGAGACATGCGACCTCGACAGCACTCGCTGCGTTCTGAACACAGTCCTGATCGTGGGCACAGTCAGCTGCGGAGGAGACATGTGACCTCGACAGTCAGGACTCGCTGCGTTCTGAACACTGTGCCCACGATCAGGACTCACTGTGTTCAGAACGCAGCGAGTCCTGACTGTCTAGGTCACATGTCTCCTCCGCAGCTGACTGTGCCCACGATCAGGACTCACTATCAGCTACGGAGGAGACATGTGACCTTGACAGTAAGGACTCACTGCGTTCTGAACACAGTCCTGATTGTGGGCACAGTCAGCTGCGGAGGAGACATGTGACCTCGACAGTCAGGACTCGCTGCGTTCTGAACACAGTCCTGATCGTGGGCTGTTGTGAATGTCAGTTATGCTTTGGCTGCTGTGAGGCTCCCTCTTGTGGCCAGGAATGGTTTGGACAGAGACCAGGTGTGCTGAGCAATGGGCGTTTCCATTGCTAACTCTCTGCCTATTTAAACCCTGGTCTGCTAGCAGGCTATGCCGGATGTCAGTTGTTCTTTGTTCACCAGCCTGATTCATCCTGCTCCAGACCACATCTACCTCAGATAAGTGCTTGGCTCTTTATTTGTTTGGTTCTTTTTGTTCTTATCTGAGTTTGTCATTTGCTGTGGTTGTTTTCAGTTTATTTGCATGCAGGAATCTTCCCTCTCAGTTGCTTAGCTGGTAAGCTCCCTGCAGCTATGTTTGGAGTATTGCTCCTATAAGTCCATGTGTTGCTTCTTGAATTTGTAATGATTCCTGCTTTCTGTTCATTGGTATGACAAGAGCTCCTGGTATAGGACGAAGTTCAGATCTAGTGATCTGAGGGCTTTTTTGTACTATCAGGTTGTTGGATTTTTGCATGGTTTTTCTCTGGCCACCATCAGTCCCTTTCCTGTCCTATTTAGTCAGTAGGGCCTCACCTTTTGCTAATCCTATCATCTACCTGTGTATTGTGTTTTTCCTATATCACCGCAGTCTTTGAATGTGGGGGGCTTGCTATTCTTTATCTATTTTCTGAGGCAGAGAGTTATTCATCTTTCCTTCCTTTAGGATAGTTAGTTCTCCGGCTGGGTTCGCGGTGCACAGGATGTTAGTTCACCCCTCGGCTACTTCTAGTGTTGATGGTTAGTAAGGGGATGGCGGCCAGATTAGTTACCAATGCTCTTGTCACCTTTTACCAATGATTTATGGTGGTCTTCCATGGTTCCGGATCATAACAGTGGGCACAGTCAGCTGCAGAGGAGACATGCGACCTCAACAGTCAGGACTCGCTGCGTTCTGAACACAGTCCTGATCGTGGGCACAGTCAGCTGCGGAGGAGACATGTGACCTCGACAGTCAGGACTCGCTGCGTTCTGAACACAGTCCTGATCGTGGGCACAGTCAGCTGCGGAGGAGACATGTGACCCCGACAGTCAGGACTCGCTGCGTTCTGAACACAATCCTGATCATGGGCACAGTCAGCTGCGGAGGAGACATGTGACCTCGACAGTCAGGACTCGCTGCGTTCTGAACACAGTCCTGATCGTGGGCACAGTCAGCTGTGGAGGAGACATGTGACCCCGACAGTCAGGACTCGCTGCGTTCTGAAGACAGTCCTGATCATGGGCACAGTCAGCTGTGGAGGAGACATGTGACCTCGACAGTCAGGACTCGCTGCGTTCTGAAGACAGTCCTGATCATGGGCACAGTCAGCTGTGGAGGAGACATGTGACCTCGACAGTCAGGACTCGCTGCGTTCTGAAGACAGTCCTGATCGTGGGCACAGTCAGCTGCGGAGGAGACATGCGGCCCCGACAGGACTAGTCTGCGTTCTGAAGACAGTCCTGATCGTGGGCACAGTAAGCTGCGGAGGAGACATGTGACCTCGACAGTCAGGACTTGCTGCGTTCTGAAGACAGTCCTGATCGTGGGCACAGTAAGGCTACTTTCACACATCCGGCTTGAGCCCTGCGGCTCAATCCGGCTGTGCAAGCTATGCAACGGATGCGGTGAAAACACCGCATCCTTTGCATAAGTTTTTCCCATGCGGCCCGCCCGGTTTTTGCCGCTTGCGGCATGCTACTGAGCATGCGCAGTGGCAAAAACCGCATGCGGCGGCCGAATGCGGTATTTGCCGCATCGCGCCGCATCCGGCCGCCATAGGCATGCATTGCGAGATGCGCCGCATCGGCCGAATGCGGCGCGATGCGGTTTTTTTTGCCGCACGAAAAAACGTACCAGGCAACGTTCCATCCGGCCGCTGCATCGGCTAAATCTGCCGCATGCGGCAAAAACCGGATGGAACGCAAGGCCATGCGGCACAATGCGGCACTAATTAAAGTCTATGCAGGAAAATCGCAACCGGCAGCAAAAAAAAACGGTTGCGATTTTCCTGCAAAGTGCCGGATTGTGCCGCAGAAGAAAAACCGGAGGTGTGAAAGTACCCTAAGCTGCGGAGGAGACATGTGACCTCGACAGTCAGGACTTGCTGCGTTCTGAAGACAGTCCTGATCGTGGGCACAGTCAGCTGCGGAGGAGACATGTGACCTCAACAGTCAGGACTCGCTGCGTTCTGAAGACAGTCCTGATCGTGGGCACAGTAAGCTGCGGAGGAGACATGTGACCTCGACAGTCAGGACTCGCTGTGTTCTGAACACAGTCCTGATCGTGGGCACAGTCAGCTGCAGAGGAGACATGCGACCTCGACAGTCAGGACTCGCTGCGTTCTGAACACAGTCCTGATCATGGGCACAGTCAGCTGCGGAGGAGACATGCGGCCCCGACAGTCAGGACTCGCTGCGATCTGAAGACAGTCCTGATCGTGGGCACAGTCAGCTGCGGAGGAGACATGTGACCTCGACAGTCAGGACTCGCTGCGATCTGAAGACAGTCCTGATCGTGGGCACAGTCAGCTGCGGAGGAGACATGCGACCCCGACAGTCAGGACTCACTGCGTTCTGAAGACAGTCCTGATCGTGGGCACAGTAAGCTACAGAGGAGACATTTGACCTCGACAGTCAGGACTAGCTGCGTTCTGAACACAGTCCTGATCGTGGGCACAGTCAGCTGCGGAGGAGACATGTGACCTCGACAGTCAGGACTCGCTGCGTTCTGAACACAGTCCTGATCGTGGGCACAGTCAGCTACAGAGGAGACATGTGGCCTCGACAGTCAGGACTCGCTGCGTTCTGAAGACAGTCCTGATCGTGGGCACAGTCAGCTGCGGAGGAGACATGTGGCCTCGACAGTCAGGACTCGCTGCGTTCTGAAGACAGTCCTGATCGTGGGCACAGTCAGCTGTGGAGGAGACATGCGATCTCGACAGTCAGGACTCGCTGCGTTCTGAAGACAGTCCTGATCGTGGGCACAGTCAGCTGCGGAGGAGACATGTGGCCTCGACAGTCAGGACTCGCTGCGTTCTGAAGACAGTCCTGATCGTGGGCACAGTCAGCTGCGGAGGAGACATGCGATCTCGACAGGACTCGCTGCGTTCTGAACACAGTCCTGATCGTGGGCACAGTCAGCTGCGGAGGAGACATGCGATCTCGACAGGACTCGCTCCGTTCTGAAGACAGTCCTGATCGTAGGCACAGTCAGCTACAGAGGAGACATTTGACCTCGACAGTCAAGACTAGCTGCGTTCTGAAGACAGTCCTGAGCGTGGGCACGGTCAGCTGCGGAGGAGACATGTGGCCTCGACAGTCAGGACTCGCTGCGTTCTGAAGACAGTCCTGATCGTGGGCACAGTCAGCTGCGGAGGAGACATGTGACCTCGACAGTCAGGACTCGCTGCGTTCTGAAGACAGTCCTGATCGTGGGCACAGTCAGCTGCGGAGGAGACATGCGATCTCGACAGGACTCGCTGCGTTCTGAACACAGTCCTGATCGTGGGCACAGTCAGCTGCGGAGGAGACATGCGATCTCGACAGGACTCGCTCCGTTCTGAAGACAGTCCTGATCGTAGGCACAGTCAGCTACAGAGGAGACATTTGACCTCGACAGTCAGGACTCGCTGCGTTCTGAAGACAGTCCTGATCGTGGGCACAGTCAGCTGCGGAGGAGACATGTGACCTCGACAGTCAGGACTCGCTGCGTTCTGAAGACAGTCCTGATCGTGGGCACAGTCAGCTGCGGAGGAGACATGTGACCTCGACAGTCAGGACTAGCTGCGTTCTGAAGACAGTCCTGATCGTGGGCACAGTCAGCTGCGGAGGAGACATGTGGCCTCGACAGTCAGGACTCGCTGCGTTCTGAAGACAGTCCTGATCGTGGGCACAGTCAGCTGCGGAGGAGACATGTGACCTCGACAGTCAGGACTCGCTCCGTTCTGAAGACAGTCCTGATCGTGGGCACAGTCAGCTGCGGAGGAGACATGCGGCCCCGACAGGACTAGTCTGCGTTCTGAAGACAGTGAGTCCTGATCGTGGGCACAGTCAGCTGCGGAGGAGACATGTGACCTCGACAGTCAGGACTCGCTGCGTTCTGAAGACAGTCCTGATCGTGGGCACAGTCAGCTGCGGAGGAGACATGTGATCTCGACAGTCAGGACTCGCTGCGTTCTGAACACAGTCCTGATCGTGGGCACAGTCAGCTGCAGAGGAGACATGCGACCTCGACAGTCAGGACTCGCTGCGTTCTGAAGACAGTCCTGATCGTGGGCACAGTCAGCTGCGGAGGAGACATGCGGCCCCGACAGGACTAGTCTGCGTTCTGAACACAGTGAGTCCTGATCGTGGGCACAGTCAGCTGCGGAGGAGACATGTGACCTCGACAGTCAGGACTCGCTGCGATCTGAAGACAGTCCTGATCGTGGGCACAGTCCGCTGCGGAGGAGACATGTGACCTCGACAGTCAGGACTCGCTGCGTTCTGTAGACAGTCCTGATCGTGGGCACAGTCAGCTGCGGAGGAGACATGCGGCCCCGACAGGACTAGTCTGCGTTCTGAAGACAGTGCGTCCTGATCGTGGGCACAGTCAGCTGCGGAGGAGACATGTGACCCCGACAGGACTAGTCTGCGTTCTGAACACAGTGAGTCCTGATCGTGGGCACAGTCAGCTGCGGAGGAGACATGTGACCCCGACAGGACTAGTCTGCGTTTTGAAGACAGTGCGTCCTGATCGTGGGCACAGTCAGCTGCGGAGGAGACATGTGATCCCGACAGGACTAGTCTGCGTTCTGAACACAGTGAGTCCTGATCGTGGGCACAGTCAGCTGCGGAGGAGACATGTGACCCCGACAGGACTAGTCTGCGTTTTGAAGACAGTGCGTCCTGATCGTGGGCACAGTCAGCTGCGGAGGAGACATGTGACCCCGACAGGACTAGTCTGCGTTCTGAACACAGTGAGTCCTGATCGTGGGCACATAACCCTATGGATCTCTTCTTGTCTCGGTTCCATATTCCATGACCAGGAATTCGTTGACAAGATTTTATATTAAAAGCTGGATCGGTCCATCTGATCTTGACTCATGGCTCACTGTTGCTTGTCTTTTTAGGATCACCCAGTCTTCTGGCTGGAGACCACGTGCTCCGGACACAGATTTAGGATCTGGAATTGGAGAATACAGTTTATGATACTATACAGGCAGTTGTATACGGCTCGTACATCTCTGGTCAGGATATCATGCTGTATCTGTGAGAAATATAATCATGTTCTCGGTGCTAAACCAAAAAGTATCTTACATGGAGACTTATTAAGAAAAAGGAAAATAAGCATCTGTTACATGATTGCCAGCGTCCACCATTATCTTCTGAATGGTTCCATTTTTGATGTTTTATTCAGCCTTTCCACCTTCCTAGTGCCGTCTAATCCCCAGGTACTGATCTCTATAATGACCTCTGCTATAGGATATGCACTATTACCACTTTTCTCCATTCTTACAGACCACCAGCATCATGAGTTTTTCAGCAGTAACGTTTTCCACACTGGATATGTTTCAGAGCAGGCCTGAAAAGAAATTCACACAACACGCACAAACTCATATAAACCTACACGTAGATGTCATCTGCAATCACCGGAGCAGTAGAGCGGATGAGGGGGGGGGTTCTGCGAGGTCTTTACAGGTTTTCTACCTTAATAGGCACACATCTTACAAGACTGGATGTGTCTGGCCACCTGGGTACATACATTGTCCACCACCATATGTATAACTGTCTTTGTCATATGTATTAACCCATGGGTTACCTGGGCCATTACTGAGTAGAGCGCTCATAGCAGAGAAAGCTTACCGCCCTAAATCCACAGACCGTCCTCAGTCACTGGCTCCCTGCGTCTCACACTCCGTTCCTTGCTGAATCACTTGTTCCTGTAGGGATTTAAGAACACAAGGAGTTAAAAATGACACACACGTGACAGGTGCCACTAAGGTGCAGGTCTACATTGGTAAAAAACTTAATTCTAGGCCCATTCGCTGCTTCTTTGTTGTTTGCATCTATGTAACATCTCTGGCTCCATCAGTCACTGTCTCCATCAGTCAGCTCAGGTGTGAGCCTCCACCTGGGCTCACACTCACTCTACTGTCTTTATAGGTTTATCACGTCACAATAGAAAAGATCTGCTGCCTATATCCACATTTGACTATCTTACCCCCCTCCGCTCTACAAACCACAGTGATGGTAAATCTTCATCTCGTTCTCCTATTCCGATGGGAGAGGAGCGAGTGGTTCGGCTTTATTACCTCATGTTGTGTAACCTCAGCATATCCAGTGCAGAATCATCCAGCATCTTGGTATCTGGATCCATCTATGGAAAAACTCAAAATCTGCATTAGTAATGAGCTCATCTGAGACATGTTCAAACACTACCGTTTTTTGTTACATCATAGCAATCATGAGATATATGTATGTATATGTAGATTTATATGTACCGTATTTTTCGCTTTATAAGACGCACTTTTGTTCCCCCAAATTTTGGGGGAAAGTAGGGGGTGCGTCTTATAATCCGAATATACGGGGGGGTGCATATATATATATATATATATATATATATATATATATATTTATTTATACACTGCAGGGTCCAGGGGAGGTGGGGGCAGCTCTGGAGCGGGGCTGGTGAAGCTGCGGGAGGGAGCCTTCCTGCTCCCACTCATATAATATGCACTGCCGCTGTCCATCAGCGTGGTGCTGAAACAACACCGTGGTGATGGGCTGGGGCAGCGGCGGCGCATATTATATGTGCCTTCGCCCCCCTGTGATGGCACATGAACCCCCCCCCTGTGTTAGATATTGCCCTCATACTGCTGCCCATAGTAAAATAAAAAAAAGCTTTACTTGCCTCCAGCGCTGATCTCCCGGTGTCTCTGCTGTCTGTGATCATGCACGCAGAGATGATATCCCTCTGCTGTGCCGATCACATGACCGGCAGCAAGAACCAGGAAGTGGAAGAGGCCGGAGCTCAACCACACGGAGGGAGACACGAGGAGGGACAGAGCTGAGAAGGTAAGGAAAGAGTGTTTTATTTTACTATGGGCAGCAGTATGGGGGGGGCCATGTCTAACACAGGGGAGGTGTGCCATCTATAGTGGCTATGGGCAGCAGTATGGGGGCCATATCTAACACAAGGGAGATGTGCCATCTATAGTGGCCATGGGCAGCAAACATGGGGGCCATATCTAACACAAGGGAGATGTGCCATCTATAGTGGCCATGGGCAGCACACATGGGGGCCATATCTAACACAGGGGAGGTGTGCCATCTATAGTGGCTATGGGCAGCAGTATGGAGGAGATATCTAACACAGGGTAGATGTGCCATCTATAGTGGCCATGGGCAGCAGTATGGGGGCCATATCTAACACAGGGGAGGTGTGCCATCTATAGTGGCTACGGGCAGCAGTATGGGGGCATACCTAACACAAGAGAGGTGTGTCACCTATAGTGGCCATGGGCAGCACACATGGGGGCCATATCTAACACAGGAGAGGTGTGCCATCTATAGTGGCCATGGGCAGCAGTATGGGGGCCATATCTAACACAGGGGAGGTGTGCCATCTATAGTGGCTACGGGCAGCACACATGGGGGCCATATCTAACACAAGAGAGGTGTGTCATCTATAGTGGCCATGGGCAGCACACATGGGGGCCATATCTAACACAGGAGAGGTGTGCCATCTATAGTGGCCATGGGCAGCACACATGGGGGCCATATCTAACACAGGAGAGGTGTGCCATCTATAGTGGCCATGGGCAGCACACATGGGGGCAATATCAAACACAGGGGAGGTGTGCCATCTATAGGGGTCATGGGCAGCACAGGGGGACGTGTGCCATCCATAGAAGACCTGTGCCAGCTGTAGGAGCTGTGTGCCATCCATAGAAGACCTGTGCCAGCTGTAGGAGCTGTGTGCCATCTATAGGAGACCTGTGCCAGCTGTAGGAGACGTGTGCCATCTATAGGAGACCTGTGCCAGCTATAGGGGACGTGTGCCATCTATAGGAGACCTGTGCCAGCTGCAGGGGACGTGTGCCAGCTATAGGAGACCTGTGCCAGCTGTAGGAGACGTGTGCCATCTATGAGACCTGTGCCAGCTGTAGGAGACGTGTGCCATCCATAGGAGACCTGTGCCAGCTTTAGGGGACGTGTGCCATCTATAGGAGACCTGTGCCAGCTGTAGGAGACGTGTGCCATCTATGAGACCTGTGCCAGCTGTAGGAGCTGTGTGCTATCTATAGGAGACCTGTGCCATCTATAGGAGACCTGTGCCATCTATAGGAGACCTATGCAATCTATAGGAGACCTGTGCCAGCTGCAGGGGACGTGAGCCAGCTATAGGGGACGTGTGCCAGCAATATGAGACTTGTGCCAGGCTGTCAGCAATAGGGGACGCGTGCCAGCACAGGGGGGACATGTGCCATTAATAGGGGACGTGTGCCAGCCGTAGGGGACGTGTGCCAGCCGTAGGGGACGTGTGCCAGCCGTAGGGGACGTGTGCCAGGCTGTCAGCAATAGGGGACGTGTGCCAGCACAGGGGGACATGGGCCATAAATAGGGGACATGTGCCAGCAATATGGGATGTGTGCCAACAATGGGGGACATGTGGCATCACTGGGGGACGTGTCCCAGCACAAGGGGGCTATATTCAATATAAGGGGGCCATATCCAGATTAAGGGGGGCTAATTTTAGGATGGGGGGGGCTATGATGGACATATACCCTATAGGATTTGTTAGACGGACACTGGCATTATAAGATGGACCTCATTTAACATTAAAAAAAAAATTCTCTTTTCCTTCACCAAATTTGGGGGTGCGTCTTATAAAGCGAAAATACGGTATATCTGCTGTAACCTCCGTACAGATAAAAATATAAAGAAAACTTAAAGAGGAGACTTTCCACATCTTTCCCCTCTTTTTGAATCCATTATTCCAAACCTAGCTGGATTCAGAAAGTGTGGCCCCGGGGCTGTAGATTGAGGCGACGGTCACATTGTCTGGGCTGTAACAGCAGAGTATTGTGCTTGGTCACTTGGCTTTTCAGCCTTCGCTTGAAGCACAGAAATCTGCATGATTCCAGACATTAATAGAGACACAACGCCATAAATCACCCACATACCTTACACTAAATGATTAAACTGATTAATAAAAGTTATTATAACTATCGCATCCTCTGGATATAGACACCTCCGTATGTGCACAATGGAGGCCATTATCCGCGACTTGTCGGCATCTCTGATACTTCTGTCCATCTATACTGTAACGTCTCTGTCCATGAAGGGAGAAAAAACAGATGAAATAAAGAACTTTCCAAGCAAATCCCTATAAAATGCTGATTTGCCATAAAACGCTCTGAAGAAACAGCCCCTGGGCTCTGAACCCATCAATGAATCTAAACATGTTCACAACTTTACTCTTTTGGGATAAAATTAGTAAAATAAACTGTTAATTACTTTTTTCCAATATCCTAAAGTGAGGAGAAATCATTTACATTGAATTGATAAATGTAGGGAGACCTGCTACTTAGAAGGACACAGCCGCATATCTCATCCAATCCGATCACAGATTGACCCACAAGACATTTATTCCGTCAGAGCTGGAACCGATACACCCCAGGGTATGGGGCGCGGGTAGCGCTGAAGTAGGCATGTTTGGATATACCCCAGGGTATGGGGCGCGGGTAGCGCTGAAGTAGGCATGTTTGGATATACCCCAGGGTATGGGGCGCGGGTAGCGCTGAAGTAGGCATGTTTGGATATACCCCAGGTTATGGGGCGCGGGTAGCGCTGAAGTAGGCATGTTTGGATATACCCCAGGTTATGGGGCGCGGGTAGCGCTGAAGTAGGCATGTTTGGATATACCCCAGGGTATGGGGCGCGGGTAGCGCTGAAGTAGGCATGTTTGGATATACCCCAGGGTATGGGGCGCGGGTAGCGCTGAAGTAGGCATGTTTGGATATACCCCAGGGTATGGGGCGCGGGTAGCGCTGAAGTAGGCATGTTTGGATATACCCCAGGTTATGGGGCGCGGGTAGCGCTGAAGTAGGCATGTTTGGATATACCCCAGGGTATGGGGCGCGGGTAGCGCTGCAGTAGGCATGTTTGGATATACCCCAGGTTATGGGGCGCGGGTAGCGCTGAAGTAGGCATGTTTGGATATACCCCAGGTTATGGGGCGCGGGTAGCGCTGAAGTAGGCATGTTTGGATATACCCCAGGGTATGGGGCGCGGGTAGCCCTGCAGTAGGCATGTTTGGATATGCCCATTGGCCGGTGGGTTGAACAATGAGTTAGTCCATGGGCTGATTGGTGGGTGGATCCGTTACGTCATCATGGGCGTGTCTATGACATTATCATGGACGGGTCTATAACGTCATCGTGGGTGGTTCTGGGGTGTCATCTGTGGGCGGGTCAATGATGTCATCAGTGTCCATCTTGGATGTGTATCACATGTGTTGCCCAGGGTTATGGGGTACTCGGTCCCGGGCCATATATTTATAAGGGATGCTGTGTCACGGGTGATTGCTGGCCGTTGCCCGGTTCCGTGCCATGGGTGCTTTTAATGGGGAGTATTAAAGTCATTCGTGTGACGCCACCAGCGGGTTGCGGTTAAGATGGTGGAACCGCCGCTGCTGGGTTGACTATCTCTAGGGCTGGTGGTAATGGCAGCTGTGGTGGTAGGCCCTCCGCAGGTAGGACTGAGCTCCGGAGATGTATGATGGAGACTTTCGCCGAATAAGGGAGGCCACACCGGGGGTTGTAGTTTCACAGTTTTTTTGCTCACGGTTGGGTGCTCGCACGGCTGGGTCAGGTCCCTGTATTTCCAGTGCCAGTTTGATGACTCGGTTGCTCTGTCCCCGGCACCCTCAGTGTGGTTGGGTCCCCGTAGCTT
>NW_027443856.1:0-33785 GCF_048569485.1 Anomaloglossus baeobatrachus | reverse complement strand
ACTCTGTATACAGGGTGGTATGGGTGTGATTACTCTGTATACAGGGGTATTGGTGTGATTACTCTGTATACAGGGTGGTATTGGTGTGATTACTCTGTATACAGGGGGGTATTGGTGTGATTACTCTGTATACAGGGTGGTATTGGTGTGATTACTCTGTTGGGTGGGCCGGTCACCATCTCTCCCCTCTTCCCCCATAGTTGTCATGGATATCTGTGTGTACAGACCGCAGTGGACGGAGCAGGACTTTCTTGCCATGTTGTGAGCTCTGCAGGATGAGGACACCACGGCCGCTGCCTGCGCTATATCTGCTGATCAGGATGGTGGCCCCGGTCTGCTCCATACACACAGGTACCCGGGGGCTCTCTGCGGATCAGTGCATTGAGGGGTGATACTTGCTGGGCTGTGTACAGACAGTTCAGTGATCCCGGAGAGGAGGACTGAGGAGGACAGAGGATGGGGGCGGAGGATGGGGGCGGAGGAGGAGGATGCGGACGGAGGAGAAGGAGGGGGACGGACGGAGGAGGAGGGGGGACGGAGGAGGAGGAGGAGGGGGACGGAGGAGGAGGAGGAGGGGGACGGAGGAGGAGGGGGACGGAGGAGGGGGACGGAGGAGGAGGGGGGAGGGGGACGGAGGAGGAGGGGGACGGAGGAGAAGGAGGGGGACGGAGGAGGAGGGGGACGGAGGAGGAGGAGGAGAGGGACGGAGGAGGAGGAGGAGAGGGACGGAGGAGGAGAGGGACGGAGGAGGAGGAGGAGGATGCGGACGGAGGAGGAGGAGGGGGACGGACGGAGGAGGAGGGGGACGGAGGAGGAGGAGGGGGACGGACGGAGGAGGAGGAGGGGGACGGAGGAGGAGGAGGAGGGGGACGGAGGAGGAGGAGGAGGGGGACGGAGGAGGAGGGGGACGGAGGAGGAGGGGGACGGACGGAGGAGGAGGAGGGGGACGGAGGAGGAGGAGGGGGACGGAGGAGGAGGAGGGGAGGGGACGGAGGAGGAGGAGGAGGGGGGGACGGAGGAGGAGGAGGGGGACAGAGGAGGAGGAGGGGGACGGAGGAGGAGGAGGGGGACGGAGGAGGAGGAGGGGGACGGAGGAGGAGGGGGGGACGGACGGAGGAGGAGGAGGGGGACGGACGGAGGAGGAGGAGGGGGGACGGAAGAGGAGGAGGAGGGGGGACGGAGGAGGAGGAGGAGGGGGACGGAGGAGGGGGGACGGAGGAGGAGGGGGACGGACGGAGGAGGAGGAGGGGGACAGAGGAGGAGGAGGGGGGACAGAGGAGGAGGAGGGGGACAGAGGAGGAGGGGGGACAGAGGAGGAGGAGGGGGACGGACGGAGGAGGAGGAGGGGGACGGAAGAGGAGGGGGACAGAGGAGGAGGAGGGGGACAGAGGAGGAGGAGGGGGACAGAGGAGGAGGGGGACAGAGGAGGAGGAGGGGGACGGACGGAGGAGGAGGAGGGGGGACGGAAGAGGAGGAGGAGGGGGGACGGAGGAGGAGGGGGACGGAGGAGGAGGAGGAGGGGGACGGAGGAGGAGGAGGGGGACGGAGGAGGAGGGGGGGGGACGGAGGAGGAGGAGGGGGACGGAGGAGGAGGAGGGGGACGGAGGAGGAGGGGGACGGAGGAGGAGGAGGAGGGGGACGGAGGAGGAGGAGGAGGGGGGACAGAGGAGGAGGAGGGGGGACAGAGGAGGAGGAGGGGGGACAGAGGAGGAGGAGGGGGACGGACGGAGGAGGAGGGGGACGGACGGAGGAGGAGGAGGGGGGACGGACGGAGGAGGAGGAGGGGGGACGGAAGAGAGGAGGAGGAGGGGGACGGAGGAGGAGGAGGAGGGGGACGGAGGAGGGGGACGGAGGAGGAGGGGGACGGACGGAGGAGGAGGGGGACGGACGG
Organism: Anomaloglossus baeobatrachus; assembly: GCF_048569485.1. Classification (NCBI taxonomy): domain Eukaryota; kingdom Metazoa; phylum Chordata; class Amphibia; order Anura; family Aromobatidae; genus Anomaloglossus; species Anomaloglossus baeobatrachus. The sequence continues at coordinate 31,894 of NW_027443856.1, read as the reverse complement.
AGGAGGAGGGGGACAGAGGAGGAGGAGGGGGACAGAGGAGGAGGAGGGGGACGGAGGAGGAGGAGGGGGACGGACGGAGGAGGAGGGGGACGGAAGAGGAGGAGGAGGGGGACGGAGGAGGAGGAGGAGGGGGGACGGAGGAGGGGGACGGAGGAGGGGGACGGAGGAGGGGGACGGAGGAGGGGGACGGACGGAGGAGGGGGACGGACGGAGGAGGAGGAGGGGGACGGAGGAGGAGGAGGGGGACGGAGGAGGAGGAGGGGGACGGAGGAGGAGGGGGACGGAGGAGGAGGGGGGACGGAGGAGGAGGGGGACGGAGGAGGAGGGGGACGGAGGAGGAGGGGGACGGAGGAGGAGGAGGAGGGGGACGGAGGAGGAGGAGGAGGAGGGGGACGGAGGAGGAGGAGGGGGACGGAGGAGGAGGAGGGGGGACGGAGGAGGAGGAGGGGGACGGAGGAGGAGGAGGGGGACGGAGGAGGAGGAGGGGGACGGAGGAGGAGGAGGGGGACGGAGGAGGAGGAGGGGGACGGAGGAGAAGGAGGGGGACGGAGGAGGAGGAGGGGGACGGAGGAGGAGGAGGGGGACGGAGGAGGAGGAGGAGGACGGAGGAGGAGGAGGGGGACGGAGGAGGAGGAGGGGGACGGAGGAGGAGGAGGGGGACGGAGGAGGAGGAGGGGGGACAGAGGAGGAGGAGGGGGACAGAGGAGGAGGAGGGGGAGGGGGAGGAGGAGGAGGACGGGGGAGGAGGAGGAAGGGGACGGGGGAGAGGAGGAGGAGGGGGACGGGGGAGGAGGAGGAGGGGGAGGGGACGGAGGAGGAGGGGGGACGGGGGAGGAGGAGGAGGGGGACGGAGGAGGAGGAGGGGGACGGAGGAGGGGGACGGAGGAGGAGGAGGGGGGACGGAGGAGGGGGAGGAGGGGGACGGAGGAGGGGGAGGAGGGGGACGGAGGAGGGGGAGGAGGGGGACGGAGGAGGGGGAGGAGGGGGGACGGAGGAGGAGGAGGGGGACAGAGGAGGAGGAGGGGGAGGGGGAGGAGGAGGAGGACGGGGGGAGGAGGAGGAAGGGGACGGGGGAGGAGGAGGAGGGGGAGGGGACGGGGGAGGAGGAGGAGGGGGACGGAGGAGGAGGGGGACGGGGGAGGAGGAGGAGGGGGACGGAGGAGGAGGAGGGGGACGGAGGAGGGGGACGGAGGAGGAGGAGGGGGACGGAGGAGGGGGAGGAGGGGGACGGGGGACGGAGGAGGGGGAGGAGGGGGACGGAGGAGGGGGAGGAGGGGGACGGAGGAGGGGGAGGAGGGGGACGGAGGAGGAGGAGGGGACGGAGGAGGGAGGAGGGGGACGGAGGAGGAGGGGGACGGAGGAGGAGGAGGGGGACGAGGAGGAGGGGGACGGAGGAGGAGGACGGAGGAGGAGGAGGGGGGACGGAGGAGGAGGAGGGGGGACGGAGGAGGAGGAGGGGGACGGAGGAGGAGGAGGGGGACGGAGGAGGAGGAGTAGGGGGACGGAGGAGGAGGAGGGGGACGGAGGAGGAGGAGGGGGACGGAGGAGGAGGAGGGGGACGGAGGAGGAGGAGGAGGAGGGGGACGGAGGAGGAGGAGGGGGACGGAGGAGGAGGAGGGGGACGGAGGAGGAGGAGGGGACGGAGGAGGAGGAGGGGGACGGAGGAGGAGGAGGGGGGGGACGGAGGAGGAGGAGGGGGGGGGACAGAGGAGGAGGAGGAGGGGGACGGAGGAGGAGGAGGAGGGGGACGGAGGAGGAGGAGGGGGACGGAGGAGGAGGAGGGGGACGGAGGAGGGGGACGGAGGAGGAGGAGGGGGACGGAGGAGGAGGGGGACGGAGGAGGAGGAGGAGTAGGGGGACGGAGGAGAAGGAGGGGGACGGAGGAGGAGGAGGAGGGGGACGGAGGAGGAGGAGGAGGAGGGGGACGGAGGAGGAGGAGGGGGACGGAGGAGGAGGAGAGGGACGGAGGAGGAGGAGGGGGACGGAGGAGGAGGAGGAGGAGGGGGGACGGAGGAGGAGGAGGAGGAGGAGAAGGAGGGGGACGGAGGAGGAGGAGAAGGAGGGGACGGAGGAGGAGGAGAAGGAGGGGGACGGAGGAGGAGGAGAAGGAGGGGGACGGAGGAGGAGGAGAAGGAGGGGGACGGAGGAGGAGGAGGGGGACGGAGGAGGAGGAGGAGGGGGACGGAGGAGGAGGAGGAGGAGGAGGACGGAGGAGGAGGAGGGGGACGGAGGAGGAGGAGGGGGGGACGGAGGAGGAGGAGGAGGGGGACGGAGGAGGAGGAGGAGGGGGACGGAGGAGGAGGAGGGGGACGGAGGAGGAGGGGGACGGAGGAGGAGGAGGAGGGGGACGGAGGAGGAGGAGGAGGGGGACGGAGGAGGAGGAGGAGGGGGACGGAGGAGGAGGAGGAGGGGGACGGAGGAGGAGGAGGAGGGGGACGGAGGAGGAGGAGGGGGACGGAGGAGGAGGAGGGTGACGGAAGAGGAGGGGGAGGGGGACGGAGGAGGAGGAGGGGGACGGAGGAGGGGGACGGAGGAGGAGGGGGAGGGGGACGGAGGAGGAGGGGGAGGGACGGAAGAGGAGGAGGACGGAAGAGAAGGGGGACGGAGGAGGAGGGGGACGGAGGAGGAGGGGGACGGAGGAGGAGGGGGACGGAGGAGGAGGGGGACGGAGGAGGAGGGGGACGGAGGAGGAGGGGGACGGAGGAGGAGGGGGACAGAGGAGGAGGGGGACGGAGGAGGAGGAGGAGGGGGACGGAGGAGGAGGAGGAGGGGGGACGGAGGCTGAGGAGAGAGGAGGACGGAGAGAAGGGTGACGGGGCAAGGAGGAGGAGAGAGCGGGGGATGGAGGAGGAGGGGAGAAGGGGGACGGAGGAGAGGGATGGAGGAGAAGGGGGACGGAGGAGCGAGGAGGGGGACAAAGGAGCGAGGAGGGGGACAAAGGAGCGAGGAGGGGGGCGGAGGAGCGAGGAGGGGGGCGGAGGAGCGAGGAGGGGGGCGGAGGATGCGAGGAGGGGGGCGGAGGAGCGAGGAGGGGGGCGGAGGAGCGAGGAGGGGGGCGGAGGAGCGAAGAGGGGGGCGGAGGAGCGAGGAGGGGGGCGGAGGAGCGAGGAGGGGGGGCGGGGGAGCGAGGAGGGGGGGCGGGGGAGCGAGGAGGGGGACGGGGGAGCGAGGAGGGGGACGGGGGAGCGAGGAGGGGGACGGGGGAGCGAGGAGGGGGACGGGGGAGCGAGGAGGGGGACGGAGGAGCGAGGAGGGGGACGGAGGAGCGAGGAGGGGGACGGAGGAGCGAGGAGGGGGACGGAGGAGCGAGGAGGGGGACGGAGGAGCGAGGAGGGGGACGGAGGAGCGAGGAGAGAGGGGGACAGTGGAACAGAGGGGGACGGAGGAGGATGATGGAGAGGAGAGGTGGACGGAGGAGGAGAGAGGATGATGGAGGGTAGAGGGGGACGGAATAAAAGGAGAAAGATGTGGAGGAGAGAGGGGACGGAGGAGAAAGGATGATGGAGGGGAGAGGGGAACGGCATAGGAGGAGTGAGTGGGATGGCGAGGGGGACAGAGGAGGGTTACCGGGGAAACAGGAGGAGGAGAGACTAAATCATGAACTTAAAGGGTCCACACTGAAGAACGACCCGTGGGACGGAGGACAAGGAAGAGGGGGACGGAGTAGAGCGAAGGGAGAGGAGGGGGACGGAGGAGGAGGAGAGAGAAGGGGGACGGATGAGAAAGGAGGGGGACGGAGGAGAGAGGAGGGGGATGGAGGAGGAGGAGAGAGGAGGGGGAAGAAGGACAGAGGAGGGGGACGGAGAGAAGGAAAGGGGTGAGAGAGAAGAAGGAGGGAGGAGGAGAGAGAGGGGGATGGAGGAGGGGGGAGAAGGGGGATGGAGGAGAAGGGGGATGGAGGAGGGGGGAGAAGGGGGATGGAGGAGGGGGGAGAAGGGGGACGGAGGAGGGGGGAGAAGGGGGACGGAGGAGAGGGATGGAGGAGAAGGGGGATGGAGGAGGGAGGCGGAGGAGCGAGGAGGGGGGCGGAGGAGCGAGGAGGGGGCGGAGGAGCGAGGAGAGAGGGGGACGGAGGAGCGAGGAGAGAGGGGGACGGAGGAGCGAGGGGAGGATGTAGGAGGAGAGAGGGGGAGGGAGGGGGACAGTGGAACAGAGGGGGACGGAGGAGGATGATGGAGAGGAGAGGGGGACGGAGGAGGAGAGAGGATGATGGAGGGTAGAGGGGGACGGAATAGAAGGAGAAAGATGTGGAGGAGAGAGGGGACGGAGGAGAGAGGAGGGGGATGGAGGAGGAGGAGAGAGGAGGGGGAAGGAGGAGGACAGAGGAGGGGGACGGAGAGAAGGAAAGGGGTGAGAGAGAAGGGTGACGGGGGAGGGAGGAGGAGAGAGAGGGGGATGGGGGAGGAGGAGAGAGAGGGGGATGAAGGAGGGGGATGGAGGAGGGAGGAGAATGGGGACGGAGGAGCGAGAAGGGGGACGGAGGAGCGAGAAGGGGGACGGAGGAGCGAGGAGGGGGACGGAGAAGGGGGGCGGAGGAGCGAGGAGGGGGGCGGAGGAACGAGGAGGGGGACGGAGGAGGAGACTGAGGAGCAAGGGGGAGGGAGGAGCGATGGGGAGGGAGGGGGACAGTGGAACAGAGGGGGACGGAGGAGGATGATGGAGAGGAGAGAGGATGATGGAGGGTAGAGGGGGACGGAATAGAAGGAGAAAGATGTGGAGGAGAGAGGATGATGGAGGGGAGAGGGGAACGGCATAGGAGGAGTGAGGGGGATGGAGAGGGGGAGAGAGGAGGGTGACGGGGGAAACAGGAGGAGGAGTATAGACGAAATTGGACATACAGCAGTGTCGGTGTTCTCAGATGTGGCGGTGCATGTTGTACATACAGCAGTGTCGGTGTTCTCAGTTGTGGCGGTGCAGGTTGTACATACAGCAGTGTCAGTGTTCTCAGATGTGGCGGTGCAGGTTGTACATACAGCAGTGTCGGTGTTCTCAGTTGTGGCGGTGCAGGATGTACATACAGCAGTGTCGGTGTTCTCAGATGTGGCGGTGCAGGATGTACATACAGCGGTGTCGGTGTTCTCAGTTGTGGCGGTGCAGGATGTACATACAGCAGTGTCGGTGTTCTCCGATGTGGCGGTGCAGGTTGTACATACAGCAGCGTCGGTGTTCTCAGATGTGGCGGTGTAGGTTGTACATACAGCAGCGTCTGTGTTCTCAGTTGTGGCGGTGCAGGTTGTACATACAGCAGCGTCGGTGTTCTCACATGTGGCGGTGCAGGATGTACATACAGCGGTGTCGGTGTTCTCAGTTGTGGCGGTGCAGGATGTACATACAGCAGTGTCGGTGTTCTCAGTTGTGGCGGTGCAGGATGTACATACAGCAGTGTCGGTGTTCTCTGTTGTGGCGGTGCAGATTGTACATACAGCAGCGTCGGTGTTCTCTGTTGTGGCGGTGCAGGTTGTACATACAGCAGTGTCGGTGTTCTCTGTTGTGGCGGTGCAGGTTGTACATACAGCTGTGTCGGTGTTCTCCGATGTGGCGGTGCAGGTTGTACATACAGCAGCGTCGGTGTTCTCAGATGTGGCGGTGTAGGTTGTACATACAGCAGCGTCGGTGTTCTTTGTTGTGGCGGTGCAGGTTGTACATACAGCAGTGTCGGTGTACTCAGTTGTGGCGGTGCAGGTTGTACATATACATACAGCAGCGTCGGTGTACTCAGTTGTGGCGGTGCAGGATGTACATACAGCAGTGTCGGTGTTCTCAGATGTGGCGCTGCAGGATGTACATAGAGCAGTGTCGGTGTTCTCAGTTGTGGCGGTGCAGGATGTACATACAGCAGTGTCGGTGTTCTCAGATGTGGCGGTGCAGGTTGTACATACAGCAGTGTCGGTGTTCTCTGTTATGGCGGTGCAGATTGTACCATCTCTCCCCTCTTCCCCATAGTTGTCATGGATATCTGTGTGTACAGACCGCAGTGGACGGAGCAGGACTTTCTTGCCATGTTGTGAGCTCTGCAGGATGAGGACACCACGGCCGCTGCCTGCGCTATATCTGCTGATCAGGATGGTGGCCCCGGTCTGCTCCATACACACAGGTACCCGGGGGCTCTCTGTGGATCAGTGCATTGAGGGTGATACTTGCTGGGCTGTGTACAGACAGTTCAGTGATCCCGGAGAGGAGGACTGAGGAGGACAGAGGATGGGGGCGGAGGATGGGGACGGAGGAGAAGGAGGGGGACGGACGGAGGAGGAGGAGGGGGACGGACGGAGGAGGAGGAGGGGGACGGAGGAGGAGGAGGAGGGGGACGGAGGAGGAGGGGGACGGAGGAGGAGGGGGACGGAGGAGGAGGGGGACGGAGGAGGAGGGGGACGGAGGAGGAGGGGGACGGAGGAGGAGGGGGACGGAGGAGGAGGGGGACAGACGGAGGAGGAGGAAGGGGACGGAGGAGGAGGAGGAGGGGGACGGAGGAGGAGGAGGAGGGGGACGGAGGAGGAGGAGGGGGACGGAGGAGGAGGAGGGGGACGGAGGAGGAGGAGGGGGACGGAGGAGGAGGAGGAGGGGGACGGAGGAGGAGGAGGAGGGGGACGGAGGAGGAGGAGGGGGACGGAGGAGGAGGAGGGGGACAGAGGAGGAGGAGGGGGACAGAGGAGGAGGAGGGGGACAGAGGAGGAGGAGGGGGACAGAGGAGGAGGAGGGGGACGGAGGAGGAGGAGGAGGGGGACGGAAGAGGAGGAGGAGGGGGACGGAGGAGGAGGAGGAGGGGGACGGAGGAGGAGGAGGGGGACAGAGGAGGAGGAGGGGGACAGAGGAGGAGGAGGGGGACGGAGGAGGAGGAGGGGGACGGACGGAGGAGGAGGAGGGGGACGGAAGAGGAGGAGGAGGGGGACGGAGGAGGAGGAGGGGGACGGAGGAGGAGGGGGACGGAGGAGGAGGGGGACGGAGGAGGAGGGGGACGGAGGAGGAGGAGGAGGGGGACGGAGGAGGAGGAGGGGGACGGAGGAGGAGGAGGGGGACGGAGGAGGAGGAGGGGGACGGAGGAGGAGGAGGGGGACGGAGGAGGAGGAGGGGGACGGAGGAGGAGGAGGGGGACGGAGGAGGAGGGGGACGGAGGAGGAGGAGGAGGGGGACGGAGGAGGAGGAGGGGGACAGAGGAGGAGGAGGGGGACAGAGGAGGAGGAGGGGGACAGAGGAGGAGGAGGGGGACGGAGGAGGAGGAGGGGGACGGACGGAGGAGGAGGGGGACGGAAGAGGAGGAGGAGGGGGACGGAAGAGGAGGAGGAGGGGGACGGAGGAGGAGGAGGAGGGGGACGGAGGAGGGGGACGGAGGAGGAGGGGGACGGACGGAGGAGGAGGAGGGGGACAGAGGAGGAGGAGGGGGACAGAGGAGGAGGAGGGGGACAGAGGAGGAGGAGGGGGACAGAGGAGGAGGAGGGGGACAGAGGAGGAGGAGGGGGACGGACGGAGGAGGAGGAGGGGGACGGACGGAGGAGGAGGGGGACGGAAGAGGAGGAGGAGGGGGACGGAGGAGGAGGAGGAGGGGGACGGAGGAGGGGGACGGAGGAGGGGGACGGAGGAGGGGGACGGACGGAGGAGGAGGAGGGGGACGGAGGAGGAGGAGGGGGACGGAGGAGGAGGGGGACGGAGGAGGAGGGGGACGGAGGAGGAGGAGGGGGACGGAGGAGGAGGAGGAGGGGGACGGAGGAGGAGGAGGAGGAGGGGGACGGAGGAGGAGGAGGGGGACGGAGGAGGAGGAGGGGGACGGAGGAGGAGGGGGACGGAGGAGGAGGAGGGGGACGGAGGAGGAGGAGGGGGACGGAGGAGGAGGAGGGGGACGGAGGAGGAGGAGGGGGACGGAGGAGGAGGAGGAGGACGGAGGAGGAGGAGGGGGACGGAGGAGGAGGAGGGGGACGGAGGAGAAGGAGGGGGACGGAGGAGGAGGAGGGGGACGGAGGAGGAGGAGGGGGACGGAGGAGGAGGAGGAGGACGGAGGAGGAGGAGGAGGACGGAGGAGGAGGAGGGGGACGGAGGAGGAGGAGGGGGACGGAGGAGGAGGAGGGGGACGGAGGAGGGGGACAGAGGAGGAGGAGGGGGACAGAGGAGGAGGAGGGGGAGGGGGAGGAGGAGGAGGACGGGGGAGGAGGAGGAAGGGGACGGGGGAGGAGGAGGAGGGGGACGGGGGAGGAGGAGGAGGGGGACGGAGGAGGAGGGGGACGGGGGAGGAGGAGGAGGGGGACGGAGGAGGAGGAGGGGGACGGAGGAGGGGGACGGAGGAGGAGGAGGGGGACGGAGGAGGGGGAGGAGGGGGACGGAGGAGGGGGAGGAGGGGGAGGAGGGGGACGGAGGAGGGGGAGGAGGGGGACGGAGGAGGGGGAGGAGGGGACGGAGGAGGAGGAGGGGGACGGAGGAGGAGGGGGACGGAGGAGGAGGAGGGGGACGGAGGAGGAGGAGGGGGACGGAGGAGGAGGAGGGGGACGGAGGAGGAGGAGGGGGACGGAGGAGGAGGACGGAGGAGGAGGAGGGGGACGGAGGAGGAGGAGGGGGACGGAGGAGGAGGAGGGGGACGGAGGAGGGGGACGGAGGAGGAGGAGGGGGACGGAGGAGGAGGAGGAGGGGGACGGAGGAGGAGGAGGGGGACGGAGGAGGAGGAGGAGGAGGGGGACGGAGGAGGAGGAGGGGGACGGAGGAGGAGGAGGGGGACGGAGGAGGAGGAGGGGGACGGAGGAGGAGGAGGGGGGGACGGAGGAGGAGGAGGGGGGGGACAGAGGAGGAGGAGGAGGAGGGGGACGGAGGAGGAGGGGGACGGAGGAGGGGGACGGAGGAGGAGGAGGGGGACGGAGGAGGAGGGGACGGAGGAGGAGGGGGACGGAGGAGGAGGAGTAGGGGGACGGAGGAGGAGGAGTAGGGGGACGGAGGAGAAGGAGGGGGACGGAGGAGGAGGAGGAGGGGGACGGAGGAGGAGGAGGAGGAGGACGGAGGAGGAGGAGGGGGACGGAGGAGGAGGAGGGGGACGGAGGAGGAGGAGGGGGACGGAGGAGGAGGAGGGGGACGGAGGAGGAGGAGGGGGACGGAGGAGGAGGAGGAGGAGGAGGAGAAGGAGGGGGACGGAGGAGGAGGAGAAGGAGGGGGACGGAGGAGGAGGAGAAGGAGGGGGACGGAGGAGGAGGAGAAGGAGGGGGACGGAGGAGGAGGAGAAGGAGGGGACGGAGGAGGAGGAGAAGGAGGGGGGGAGGAGAAGGAGGGGGACGGAGGAGGAGGAGGAGGGGGACGGAGGAGGAGGAGGAGGAGGACGGAGGAGGAGGAGGGGGACGGAGGAGGAGGAGGGGGGGGACGGAGGAGGAGGAGGAGGGGGACGGAGGAGGAGGAGGAGGGGGACGGAGGAGGAGGAGGAGGGGGACGGAGGAGGAGGAGGGGGACGGAGGAGGAGGAGGGGACGGAGGAGGAGGAGGGGGACGGAGGAGGAGGAGGAGGGGGACGGAGGAGGAGGAGGAGGGGGACGGAGGAGGAGGAGGAGGGGGACGGAGGAGGAGGAGGAGGGGGACGGAGGAGGAGGAGGAGGGGGGACGGAGGAGGAGGAGGGTGACGGAAGAGGAGGAGGGTGACGGAAGAGGAGGGGGAGGGGGACGGAGGAGGAGGAGGGGGACGGAGGAGGGGGACGGAGGAGGAGGGGGAGGGACGGAGGAGGAGGGGGAGGGGACGGAAGAGGAGGAGGACGGAAGAGAAGGGGGACGGAGGAGGAGGGGGACGGAGGAGGAGGGGGACGGAGGAGGAGGGGGACGGAGGAGGAGGGGGACGGAGGAGGAGGGGGACGGAGGAGGAGGGGGACGGAGGAGGAGGGGGACGGAGGAGGAGGAGGAGGGGGACGGAGGCTGAGGAGAGAGGAGGACGGAGAGAAGGGTGACGGGGCAAGGAGGAGGAGAGAGCGGGGGATGGAGGAGGAGGGGAGAAGGGGGACGGAGGAGAGGGATGGAGGAGAAGGGGGACGGAGGAGCGAGGAGGGGGACAAAGGAGCGAGGAGGGGGACAAAGGAGCGAGGAGGGGGGCGGAGGAGCGAGGAGGGGGGCGGAGGAGGAGCGAGGAGGGGGCGGAGGAGCGAGGAGGGGGGCGGAGGAGCGAGGAGGGGGGGCGGAGGAGCGAGGAGGGGGGCGGAGGAGCGAAGAGGGGGGCGGAGGAGCGAGGAGGGGGGCGGAGGAGCGAGGAGGGGGGCGGAGGAGCGAGGAGGGGGACGGGGGAGCGAGGAGGGGGACGGGGGAGCGAGGAGGGGGACGGGGGAGCGAGGAGGGGGACGGAGGAGCGAGGAGGGGGACGGAGGAGCGAGGAGGGGGACGGAGGAGCGAGGAGGGGGACGGAGGAGCGAGGAGGGGGACGGAGGAGCGAGGAGAGAGGGGGACAGTGGAACAGAGGGGGACGGAGGAGGATGATGGAGAGGAGAGGTGGACGGAGGAGGAGAGAGGATGATGGAGGGTAGAGGGGGACGGAATAAAAGGAGAAAGATGTGGAGGAGAGAGGGGACGGAGGAGAAAGGATGATGGAGGGGAGAGGGGAACGGCATAGGAGGAGTGAGTGGGATGGCGAGGGGGACAGAGGAGGGTTACCGGGGAAACAGGAGGAGGAGAGACTAAATCATGAACTTAAAGGGTCCACACTGAAGAACGACCCGTGGGACGGAGGACAAGGAAGAGGGGGACGGAGTAGAGCGAAGGGAGAGGAGGGGGACGGAGGAGGAGGAGAGAGAAGGGGGACGGATGAGAAAGGAGGGGGACGGAGGAGAGAGGAGGGGGATGGAGGAGGAGGAGAGAGGAGGGGGAAGAAGGACAGAGGAGGGGGACGGAGAGAAGGAAAGGGGTGAGAGAGAAGAAGGAGGGAGGAGGAGAGAGAGGGGGATGGAGGAGGGGGGAGAAGGGGGATGGAGGAGAAGGGGGATGGAGGAGGGGGGAGAAGGGGGATGGAGGAGGGGGGAGAAGGGGGACGGAGGAGGGGGGAGAAGGGGGACGGAGGAGAGGGATGGAGGAGAAGGGGGATGGAGGAGGGAGGCGGAGGAGCGAGGAGGGGGGCGGAGGAGCGAGGAGGGGGCGGAGGAGCGAGGAGAGAGGGGGACGGAGGAGCGAGGAGAGAGGGGGACGGAGGAGCGAGGGGAGGATGTAGGAGGAGAGAGGGGGAGGGAGGGGGACAGTGGAACAGAGGGGGACGGAGGAGGATGATGGAGAGGAGAGGGGGACGGAGGAGGAGAGAGGATGATGGAGGGTAGAGGGGGACGGAATAGAAGGAGAAAGATGTGGAGGAGAGAGGGGACGGAGGAGAGAGGAGGGGGATGGAGGAGGAGGAGAGAGGAGGGGGAAGGAGGAGGACAGAGGAGGGGGACGGAGAGAAGGAAAGGGGTGAGAGAGAAGGGTGACGGGGGAGGGAGGAGGAGAGAGAGGGGGATGGGGGAGGAGGAGAGAGAGGGGGATGAAGGAGGGGGATGGAGGAGGGAGGAGAATGGGGACGGAGGAGCGAGAAGGGGGACGGAGGAGCGAGAAGGGGGACGGAGGAGCGAGGAGGGGGACGGAGAAGGGGGGCGGAGGAGCGAGGAGGGGGGCGGAGGAACGAGGAGGGGGACGGAGGAGCGAGGAGGAGACTGAGGAGCAAGGGGGAGGGAGGAGCGATGGGGAGGGAGGGGGACAGTGGAACAGAGGGGGACGGAGGAGGATGATGGAGAGGAGAGAGGATGATGGAGGGTAGAGGGGGACGGAATAGAAGGAGAAAGATGTGGAGGAGAGAGGATGATGGAGGGGAGAGGGGAACGGCATAGGAGGAGTGAGGGGGATGGAGAGGGGGAGAGAGGAGGGTGACGGGGGAAACAGGAGGAGGAGTATAGACGAAATTGGACATACAGCAGTGTCGGTGTTCTCAGATGTGGCGGTGCATGTTGTACATACAGCAGTGTCGGTGTTCTCAGTTGTGGCGGTGCAGGTTGTACATACAGCAGTGTCAGTGTTCTCAGATGTGGCGGTGCAGGTTGTACATACAGCAGTGTCGGTGTTCTCAGTTGTGGCGGTGCAGGATGTACATACAGCAGTGTCGGTGTTCTCAGATGTGGCGGTGCAGGATGTACATACAGCGGTGTCGGTGTTCTCAGTTGTGGCGGTGCAGGATGTACATACAGCAGTGTCGGTGTTCTCCGATGTGGCGGTGCAGGTTGTACATACAGCAGTGTCGGTGTTCTCAGATGTGGCGGTGTAGGTTGTACATACAGCAGCGTCTGTGTTCTCAGTTGTGGCGGTGCAGGTTGTACATACAGCAGCGTCGGTGTTCTCAGATGTGGCGGTGCAGGATGTACATACAGCGGTGTCGGTGTTCTCAGTTGTGGCGGTGCAGGATGTACATACAGCAGTGTCGGTGTTCTCAGTTGTGGCGGTGCAGGATGTACATACAGCAGTGTCGGTGTTCTCTGTTGTGGCGGTGCAGATTGTACATACAGCAGCGTCGGTGTTCTCTGTTGTGGCGGTGCAGGTTGTACATACAGCAGCGTCGGTGTTCTCTGTTGTGGCGGTGCAGGTTGTACATACAGCAGTGTCAGTGTACTCAGTTGTGGCGGTGCAGGTTGTACATATACATACAGCAGCGTCGGTGTACTCAGTTGTGGCGGTGCAGGATGTACATACAGCAGTGTCGGTGTTCTCAGATGTGGCGCTGCAGGATGTACATAGAGCAGTGTCGGTGTTCTCAGTTGTGGCGGTGCAGGATGTACATACAGCAGTGTCGGTGTTCTCAGATGTGGCGGTGCAGGTTGTACATACAGCAGCGTCGGTGTTCTCAGATGTGGCGGTGCAGGTTGTACATACAGCAGCGTCGGTGTTCTCAGATGTGGCGGTGTAGGTTGTACATACAGCAGCGTCGGTGTTCTCAGATGTGGCGGTGCAGGTTGTACATAAAGCAGCGTCGGTGTTCTCAGATGTGGCGGTGCAGGTTGTACATAAAGCAGCGTCGGTGTTCTCAGATGTGGCGGTGCAGGATGTACATACAGCAGCGTCGGTGTTCTCAGATGTGGCGGTGCAGGTTGTACATACAGCAGTGTCGGTGTTCTCAGATGTGGTGGTGCAGGTTGTACATACAGCAGTGTCGGTGTACTCAGTTGTGTCGGTGCAGGTTGTACATACAGTGCCATGCCTTCACCTTAAATTTGACTGCATGACCCAAAACAACTTGGGTCATGAACGATAAGGACAACTTGCAGTCAGAGAACGCGCGGTAAAAGCAGGAACCGCCGGCGGAGAATGGAGGCGACAGGTGGTTTTCCTTGTTTGTCCTTCTTGGTTGGCGGCTCCGGCACCCCCCGCCTGTCATTACGTGTAATAACGGTGCCGTGTCCTCTGCTCTCTGCAGTCAGCATGGTGGACTTCTGTGGACAGACCGTCGGGGGAGAATGGAGGCGACAGGTGGTTGTCCTTGTTTGTCCTTCTTGGTTGGCGGCTCCGGCACCCCCCGCCTGTCATTACGTGTAATAACGGTGCCGTGTCCTCTGCTCTCTGCAGTCAGCATGGTGGACTTCTGTGGACAGACCGTCGGGGGAGAATGGAGGCGACGGGTGGTTGTCCTTGTTTGTCCTTCTTGGTTGGCGGCTCCAGCACCCCCCGCCTGTCATTACGTGTAATAACGGTGCCGTGTCCTCTGCTCTCTGCAGTCAGCATGGTGGACTTCTGTGGACAGACCGTCGGGGGAGAATGGAGGCGACAGGTGGTTGTCCTTCTTGGTTGGCGGCTCCGGCACCCCCCGCCTGTCATTACGTGTAATAACGGTGCCGAGTCCTCTGCTCTCTTCAGTCAGCATGGTGGACTTCTGTGGACAGACCGTCGGGGGAGAATGGAGGCGACGGGTGGTTGTCCTTGTTTGTCCTTCTTGGTTGGCGGCTCCGGCACCCCCCGCCTGTCATTACGTGTAATAACGGTGCCGTGTCCTCTGCTCTCTGCAGTCAGCATGGTGGACTTCTGTGGACAGACCGTCGGGGGAGAATGGAGGCGACAGGTGGTTGTCCTTCTTGGTTGGCGGCTCCGGCACCCCCCGCCTGTCATTACGTGTAATAACGGTGCCGAGTCCTCTGCTCTCTTCAGTCAGCATGGTGGACTTCTGTGGACAGACCGTCGGGGGAGAATGGAGGCGACGGGTGGTTGTCCTTGTTTGTCCTTCTTGGTTGGCGGCTCCGGCACCCCCCGCCTGTCATTACGTGTAATAACGGTGCCGTGTCCTCTGCTCTCTGCAGTCAGCATGGTGGACTTCTGTGGACAGACCGTCGGGGGAGACGGGAGGCGATGGGTGGTTGTCCTTGTTTGTCCTTCTTGGTTGGCGGCTCCGGCACCCCCCGCCTGTCATTACGTGTAATAACGGTGCCGTGTCCTCTGCTCTCTGCAGTCAGCATGGTGGACTTCTGTGGACAGACCGTCGGGGGAGAATGGAGGCGACGGGTGGTTGTCCTTGTTTGTCCTTCTTGGTTGGCGGCTCCGGCACCCCCCGCCTGTCATTACGTGTAATAACGGTGCCGTGTCCTCTGCTCTCTGCAGTCAGCATGGTGGACTTCTGTGGACAGACCGTCGGGGGAGAATGGAGGCGACGGGTGGTTGTCCTTGTTTGTCCTTCTTGGTTGGCGGCTCCGGCACCCCCCGCCTGTCATTACGTGTAATAACGGTGCCGTGTCCTCTGCTCTCTGCAGTCAGCATGGTGGACTTCTGTGGACAGACCGTCGGGGGAGAATGGAGGCGACAGGTGGTTGTCCTTGTTTGTCCTTCTTGGTTGGCGGCTCCGGCACCCCCCGCCTGTCATGACGTGTAATAACGGTGCCGTGTCCTCTGCTCTCTGCAGTCAGCATGGCGGACTTCTGTGGACAGACCGTCGGGGGAGAATGGAGGCGACAGGTGGTTGTCCTTCTTGGTTGGCGGCTCCGGCACCCCCCGCCTGTCATTACGTGTAATAACGGTGCCGTGTCCTCTGCTCTCTGCAGTCAGCATGGTGGACTTCTGTGGACAGACCGTCGGGGGAGAATGGAGGCGACGGGTGGTTGTCCTTGTTTGTCCTTCTTGGTTGGCGGCTCCGGCACCCCCCGCCTGTCATTACGTGTAATAATGGTGCCGTGTCCTCTGCTCTCTGCAGTCAGCATGGTGGACTTCTGTGGACAGACCGTCGGGGGAGAATGGAGGCGACGGGTGGTTGTCCTTGTTTGTCCTTCTTGGTTGGCGGCTCCGGCACCCCCCGCCTGTCATGACGTGTAATAACGGTGCCGTGTCCTCTGCTCTCTGCAGTCAGCATGGTGGACTTCTGTGGACAGACCGTCGGGGGAGACGGGAGGCGACGGGTGGTTGTCCTTGTTTGTCCTTCTTGGTTGGCGGCTCCGGCACCCCCCGCCTGTCATAACGTGTAATAACGGTGCCGTGTCCTCTGCTCTCTGCAGTCAGCATGGTGGACTTCTGTGGACAGACCGTCGGGGGAGACGGGAGGCGACGGGTGGTTGTCCTTGTTTGTCCTTCTTGGTTGGTGGCTCCGGCACCCCCCGCCTGTCATAACGTGTAATAACGGTGCCGTGTCCTCTGCTCTCTGCAGTCAGCATGGTGGACTTCTGTGGACAGACCGTCGGGGGAGACGGGAGGCGACGGGTGGTTGTCCTTGTTTGTCCTTCTTGGTTGGCGGCTCCGGCACCCCCCGCCTGTCATTACGTGTAATAACGGTGCCGTGTCCTCTGCTCTCTGCAGTCAGCATGGTGGACTTCTGTGGACAGACCGTCGGGGGAGACGGGATGATCGTCCACTCACACAGCGACTCCCGGAAGTATTACTTTGTGTCTATGGGCACCGACTGTCACTTGACCATGCAAGCGGCGGCCATGAAGGACAAGCTCCAGTTCCAGTTCCGCTTCTTCCTGGTGTACAGTCTCCTGCGGATGTCCAATAGTCAGATGTCTGGACCAGGGGAGAATGGTAGTGACCGTGCTTCACCCTCCCAGGACACCATCCGGCCCCCTGGAGTCTACACTGACCCCTGTAATGCTGGCTCCTATGTCCAGTTCTATGATGGCCGAGACCCTCACGCAGAACCGCTGGGCTTTCCTCTTTGTGGCAAAACAATCCCCAGACCAGTCCTGTCCACGGGACGGTACCTGACCCTGCGCCTGGTGACCCGCGGGCAGCAGCCCAGAGTGGACTTTGTGGGGGACTTCACCTCGTTCCGTGTCGGTGAGTGCCGTCCGTCCCACCTCGGTTACATGTGGATTTCTTGCTTTGTGTCGGGAACATGGCGGCCGCCATTGCTACGTCTTGGTGTTTTCCAGGCTTCAACGCCTCCGAGTGCCGGTCAGAGCCGTACTTCTCCTGTCATAATGGTAAATGTGTCCCCTCCAGCCTGGTGTGTGACCCCCAGAACATCGATAACTGCGGTGATGGCAGCGACCAGGCCAGTGGCCCCCCGGCCAACTGCGTCCTCATGGACAGCCAAGGTGAGTGCCCGATGTAGGGATCAGGGAGGGTGCCTGGGTCTAACCTGCGGGGGTCTCAGGGAGAGAAAAAGTCCCCCATTAGCAGATTGGACCCCCCAGTGTTCCTCATGTGTGTGCTCATGTCTGGTAGGAATCATTGGCACCAGGACCCCGGCTGAAGCTGCCGCCCCCGGTGCTGCTCCTGTACCAGCCCTGCCAGCGGGAAATCTCACCTGCAGGAATGAAGCCGACCAGACGCCTCTCGCTCCAGGCGTCCGACCACACAGCACCAGCTTAGGTACCCAACACTGACTGAGGAGCCACATATGATAGTCACCCCCCACAAACTATGGACCTCTCCAGGACCAGAAGAACAGTCACCCCCCAACACTACAGGCGACCCAGGACGAGAAGAACCGTAACCCCTCCCTCCGACACTATAGGCGTCCCCGGGACCACAAGAACCGTCACCCCCACACCCTACAGGCATCCTTGGGAATACAAGGACAATAATCCCTGACACACACTGTGCCCAGCCCCCCTAAACTACAGGCGTCCCCAGGACCACAAGAACAGTCACCTTCCACGCACTATGGACGTCCCCGAGACCACAAGGACCGTAGCCCCCACACACATTACGTGTGTCCCTGGGCCCACAAGGACGGACAATGCCCCCCTCCGGCACTACAGGCGTCCCTGAGCCTACAAGAACTGTACCCCCTACACTACAGGTGTCTCCAAGACCACAAGAGCCACCCACCCACCGCCACTACAGGCATTCCCGAGTCTAGAAGAACAGTCACCTGCACAAACTACAGGACCACAAGGACAGACACCCCCCCCCATGACATTACACTCGTCACCTCCCAACACTACAGTCGTCCCTTACAGGCCTCCCGGGGACCACAAGACCCGTACTCCCCCACACTCCGATCCCCTGTCAGTTGGATGCAGACTCTTCCTTGGTTCTCATGTGACTTGTGTGCGGTAGATTGGAGGCCCCCTATAATCTGACCTCTCCCGTCATGCATGCTGCCGTTCCAGGGCCCCCACCTTTGCTATACCTTGTTGTGTGAGGGTGATTGTGGCCGCTGATGTGCACTTCTGTCTTGCAGAGCGGAGATCCTACGCCTCCTTCCTCTACCTGTACGTCATCCTGGGCTTCGTGCTAGGCGTCGCCCTCTTATTCTGGTGTTGCTGGTCTCCGGGTTGGTTCATCTGGAGAGTTGGCGTCTGCAGATTCATCCCCTGCTGCAACTCCTTCTGCGCCTCCTGTCACCTCTGCACCCGGAGCTGCGTCTTACAGGACAAGATACGATCTAGTAAAGTTACCCCTCATGACACAACCCCTGCCGTGCCGGTGTGACCCTCACCCCCAGGGACACCGCGTCACTCTGGGCATAGATCAGAGGGCAGCCGCTGCACCTGTGACCGGGACACAGTACTGTCTTCCAGACTCTTTCACTGCCCCCCGCACGCTGTGGCTGCATCCCGCCTCCTGGACACAGCTCTGTGCCTTCCAGGCTCAAACGCTGTCCCCCGTACGCTGTGGCTGCACCCCACCTCCTGGACGCCGATGCTGCCCCCCCACCTCCCAGATGCCAACCATGCCCTCTGCCTCCCGGACGTTCTCATCCTCTGGGCCCCTGACTCAAGGACGCCATCACTAACCCCCACATGCTGGCCGCTGCCCCTTACCTCCTGGCCATTCTCACCTCCCGGATTCTGTTGCTGCCCCCACCTCTTGGACACAGTTCACTACCCCTCCCTGGACGTTCTCACTCACTGGGCCAAAGACTCCTGGACGCTGCTTGCTGCTACCCCCACCTCCCGGACGTTCTCACCTGCTGCCCCCACCTCCTGGACGTTCTCACCCCCTGGGCCAATGACTCCCGGACGCTGCTACTGCCCCCACCTCCCAGACGTTCTCACCTGCTGCCCCCACCTCTTGGCTGCCATCACTGCCCCCTGCCTCCCGGATGCTGTCGCTGTCCCCACCTCTTGGGTGCTGTATCTGTCTCCACCTCTTGGATGCCGTCACTGCCCACCGCCTTCCGGACGTTCTCACCCGCTGGGCCCCCACCTCCCAGACGCTGCTGCTTCCCCCCTGCCTCCTGGACGTTCTCACCCGCTGGGCCCCCACCTCCCAGACGCTGCTGCTGCCCCTCGGACGTTCTCACCCGCTGGGCCCCTGCCTCCCGGACGTTGCTGCTGCCCCCCAGACGTTCTCACCCATTGCCCCCCACCTCTCAGAAGATGCTAATGGTCCCAATATTTATTCTCTTCATGTACATTGTAATTTTTTTTTTTAGCAGAAATACGTAAACTTTCCTTTCCTGATTTGGGCGGAGCTCAGACATGACACCATGTTCCAAAATGTGTTTATTGGTTAGTTGTGATGTAACAGTACGATGTGACGCCCCCGAGCAGTACAGCCCCCGATAGCACCAGTGCCGCAGCACATGGAGGTGCTGTACAGCTCGGCTGCTCGCTCTGATGCTCGCAGGTGGAGACCGGTGTGGTGGTCTCATGCTGTCAGACCCCGGGGGCTGACGTACGAGTGTCGTTTATCACTGGGGCTGTACAACCTATCCCCATCCATTCAGCGAGCAGGGACCCCAGATAACCGGCACACAACGCCTCCGGGGTGGGACAGGACTGGTGCCCACCATGTCCCGCAGGGCAACACGACTCAGTACCCCTCCAGGAGCCAGGTCTGGTACATGGAGGGGGCGACTGTGGGATACTGCACCATGTTCTGCCTCTTCTCCGGATATTAAGAGAAACCCCCAGAAATGGGAGAAGAGGAATATTTGCCTGGAAACCGTGGACCTTAACGTCCCGCACCTTCCTAGCAGACAAGTGACGAGCACAAAGGAGACCCCAGGAGAGACGGGGATTTGTAATAACCTGACCCCGCGACCTATAACTACATGGACCAGACTGAGGCCTCGCGGGACGAGCTGCCCATGTGGTGTGATGACGTACGAGCCGCCCGCGTGGTGTGATGTATGAGCCGCCCGCGTGATCAGCTGTACGAGCCGCCCGCGTGATGTGATGTACGAGCCGCCCACGTGATGTGATGTACGAGCCACCCGCGTGATGTGATGAACGAGCCGCCCGCGTGATGTGATGTACGAGCCGCCCGCGTGATGTGATGTACGAGCCGCCCGCGTGATGTGATGTACGAGCCGTCCGCGTGATGTGATGTACGAGCCGTCCGCGTGATGTGATGTATGAGCCGTCCGCGTGATGTGATGTACGAGCCGCCCGCGTGATGTGATGTATGAGCCGCCCGTGTGATGTGACGATGTACGAGCCACCCGCGTGATGTGATGTACGAGCCGCCCGTGTGATGTGATGTATGAGCCGCCCGTGTGATGTGATGTATGAGCCGCCCGCGTGATGTGATGTATGAGCCGTCCGCGTGGTGTGATGACGTACGAGCCGCCCGCGTGATGTGATGTATGAGCCGCCCGCGTGGTGTGATGACGTACGAGCCGCCCGCGTGGTGTGATGACGTACGAGCCGCCCACGTGGTCAGCTGTACGAGCCGCCCACGTGATGTGATGTACAAGCCGCCCGTGTGATGTGATGTATGAGCCGCCCGCGTGATGTGATGTATGAGCCGCCCGCGTGATGTGACGACGTACGAGCCGCCCGCGTGATGTGACGACGTACGAGCCGCCCGCGTGATGTGACGACGTACGAGCCGCCCACGTGATGTGATGTACGAGGCACCCGTGTGATGTGATGTATGAGCCACCCGCGTGGTGTGATGACGTACGAGCCGCCCGCGTGATCAGCTGTACGAGCCACCCGCGTGATCAGCTGTACGAGCCACCCGCGTGATCAGCTGTACGAGCCGCCCGCGTGATGTGATGTATGAGCCGCCCGCGTGATCAGCTGTACGAGCCACCCGCGTGATGTATGAGCCGCCCGCGTGATCAGCTGTACGAGCCGCCCGCGTGATCAGCTGTACGAGCCGCCCACGTGGCTGAGATGCTATTTCAGGGTCGGCAGCCGCCTCCTGCGCCGGGGGGACGGGCGGAGCGGTATCATCAGACGTCACATCGGGATTGTTAGTTGCTTTTTTGGTTAGGGGATTCTTTTTTTAAAAAAACATACATCTGTCCAATACGTAGAAATTTCCTTCATCCGGCAGAAAAACACGTAAATCCGAAGACATTAAAAAAATAATTAAAAAGAGAGAGATGGGTGTAGTAATAGAGAGCGGCGCGATCCTCCGACGGCGCCACCTCTGGGATTGGTAGCAGCAGAAGCACCGTGTATACTCCTCCGACTCTGTCCTCTCTGGGTTTCTCAATAGTCTCTTGTGTGCCCCAGTTTTGGCTCTCGGGGGCCCCCACCTAGGAGGGGCACTCTCTGGTGTTGTGCGCCGCCTCTGCTTGGTGCTTCAGGTCGATGGGCTGGCGAGATGGCTGGGCACTAAGCAGGACCAAGTTTTTGATGCATCCAGTGATACCAGTGGAGAACTTTCCTCCTGTCATCAGCTTCACATTGGGGGCGCCACCTGGAAGCAGGGAGAGATGTCAGGAAATGGGCCGGGGGTCACCGAAGAAGCCCCGCCAGACAGACAGTGATCACCGGAGAGGCCCCGCCAGACAGTGATCACCGGAGAGGCCCCGCCAGACAGTCAGTGATCACCGGAGAGGCCCCGCCAGACAGTGAGTGATCACCGGAGAGGCCCCGCCAGACAGTCAGTGATCACCGGAGAGGCCCCGCCAGACAGTCAGTGATCACCGGAGAGGCCCCGCCAGACAGTCAGTGATCACCGGAGAGGCCCCGCCAGACAGTCAGTGATCACCGGAGAGGCCCCGCCAGACAGTGATCACCGGAGAGGCCCCGCCAGACAGTCAGTGATCACCGGAGAGGCCCCGCCAGACAGTGATCACCGGAGAGGCCCCGCCAGACAGTCAGTGATCACCGGAGAGGCCCCGCCAGACAGTCAGTGATCACCGGAGAGGCCCCGCCAGACAGTCAGTGATCACCGGAGAGGCCCCGCCAGACAGTCAGTGATCACCGGAGAGGCCCCGCCAGACAGTCAGTGATCACCGGAGAAGCCCCGCCAGACAGTCAGTGATCACCGGAGAGGCCCCGCCAGACAGTCAGTGATCACCGGAGAGGCCCCGCCAGACAGTGATCACCGGAGAGGCCCCGCCAGACAGTCAGTGATCACCGGAGAGGCCCCGCCAGACAGTCAGTGATCACCGGAGAGGCCCCGCCAGACAGTCAGTGATCACCGGAGAGGCCCCGCCAGACAGTCAGTGATCACCGGAGAAGCCCCGCCAGACAGTCAGTGATCACCGGAGAGGCCCCGCCAGACAGTCAGTGATCACCGGAGAGGCCCCGCCAGACAGTCAGTGATCACCGGAGAGGCCCCGCCAGACAGTCAGTGATCACCGGAGAGGCCCCGCCAGACAGTGATCACCGGAGAGGCCCCGCCAGACAGTCAGTGATCACCGGAGAGGCCCCGCCAGACAGTCAGTGATCACCGGAGAGGCCCCGCCAGACAGTCAGTGAGTGATCACCGGAGAGGCCCCGCCAGACAGTCAGTGAGTGATCACCGGAGAGGCCCCGCCAGACAGTCAGTGATCACCGGAGAGGCCCCGCCAGACAGTGATCACCGGAGAGGCCCCGCCAGACAGTCAGTGATCACCGGAGAGGCCCCGCCAGACAGTCAGTGATCACCGGAGAGGCCCCGCCAGACAGTCAGTGATCACCGGAGAGGCCCCGCCAGACAGTGATCACTGGAGAGGCCCCGCCAGACAGTCAGTGATCACCGGAGAGGCCCCGCCAGACAGTCAGTGATCACCGGAGAGGCCCCGCCAGACAGTGATCACCGGAGAGGCCCCGCCAGACAGTCAGTGATCACCGGAGAGGCCCCGCCAGACAGTCAGTGATCACCGGAGAGGCCCCGCCAGACAGTGATCACCGGAGAGGCCCCGCCAGACAGTCAGTGATCACCGGAGAGGCCCCGCCAGACAGTCAGTGATCACCGGAGAGGCCCCGCCAGACAGTCAGTGATCACCGGAGAGGCCCCGCCAGACAGTCAGTCAGTGATCACCGGAGAGGCCCCGCCAGACAGTCAGTGAGTGATCACCGGAGAGGCCCCGCCAGACAGTCAGTGATCACCGGAGAGGCCCCGCCAGACACTCAGCGGCTGCAGAAAGGCCCCGCCAGACGCTTAACGACCGCAGAGAGGCCCAACGGCCGCACAGAGGCCCCGCCAGACGCTCAACGGCCGCACAGAGGCCCCGCCAGACGCTCAACGGCCGCACAGAGGCCCCGCCAGACGCTCAACGGCCGCACAGAGGCCCCGCCAGACGCTCAACGGCCGCACAGAGGCCCCGCCAGACGCTTAACGTCCGCAGAGAGGCCCACGCCAGACGCTCAACGGCCGCACAGAGGCCCCGCGAGACGCTCAACGGCCGCACATTGGCCCCGCCAGACGCTCAACGGCCGCCCGAACAGAGGCTCCGCCAGACGCTCAACGGCCGCCCGCACAGAGGCCCCGCCAGACGCTCAACGGCCGCACAGAGGCCCCGCCAGACGCTCAACGGCCGCACAGAGGCCCCGCCAGACGCTCAACGGCCGCACAGAGGCCCCGCCAGACGCTTAACGACCGCAGAGAGGCCCACGCCAGACGCTCAACGGCCGCACAGAGGCCCCGCCAGACGCTCAACGGCCGCACAGAGGCCCCGCGAGACGCTCAACGGCCGCACATTGGCCCCGCCAGACGCTCAACGGCCGCCCGAACAGAGGCTCCGCCAGACGCTCAACGGCCGCCCGCACAGAGGCCCCGCCAGACGCTCAACGGCCGCACAGAGGCCCCGCCAGACGCTCAACGGCCGCACAGAGGCCCCGCCAGACGCTCAACGGCCGCACAGAGGCCCCGCCAGACGCTCAACGGCCGCACAGAGGCCCCGCCGGACGCTCAACGGCCGCCCGCACAGAGGCTCCGCCAGACGCTCAACGGCCGCACAGAGGCCCCCGCCAGACGCTCAACGGCCGCACAGAGGCCCCGCCAGACGCTCAACGGCCGCACAGAGGCCCCGCGAGACGCTCAACGGCCGCACCGCGACATTGGCCCCGCCAGACGCTCAACGGCCGCCCGAACAGAGGCTCCGCCAGACGCTCAACGGCCGCCCGCACAGAGGCCCCGCCAGACGCTCAACGGCCGCACAGAGGCCCCGCCAGACGCTCAACGGCCGCACAGAGGCCCCGCCAGACGCTCAACGGCCGCACAGAGGCCCCGCCAGACGCTTAACGACCGCAGAGAGGCCCACGCCAGACGCTCAACGGCCGCACAGAGGCCCCGCCAGACGCTCAACGGCCGCACAGAGGCCCCGCGAGACGCTCAACGGCCGCACATTGGCCCCGCCAGACGCTCAACGGCGCCGCCCGAACAGAGGCTCCGCCAGACGCTCAACGGCCGCCCGCACAGAGGCCCCGCCAGACGCTCAACGGCCGCACAGAGGCCCCCGCCAGACGCTCAACGGCCGCACAGAGGCCCCGCCAGACGCTCAACGGCCGCACAGAGGCCCCGCCAGACGCTCAACGGCCGCACAGAGGCCCCGCCAGACGCTCAACGGCCGCACAGAGGCCCCGCCGGACGCTCAACGGCCGCCCGCACAGAGGCTCCGCCAGACGCTCAACGGCCGCACAGAGGCTCCGCCAGACGCTCAACGGCCGCACAGAGGCCCCCGCCAGACGCTCAACGGCCGCACAGAGGCCCCGCCAGACGCTCAACGGCCGCACAGAGGCCCCGCCAGACGCTCAACGGCCGCACAGAGGCCCCGCCAGATGCTCAACGGCCGCACAGAGGCCCCGCCAGACGCTCAACGGCCGCACAGAGGCCCCGCCAGACGCTCAACGGCCGCACAGAGGCCCCGCCAGACGCTCAACGGCCGCACAGAGGCCCCGCCAGACGCTCAACGGCCGCACAGAGGCCCCGCCAGACGCTCAACGGCCCGCACAGAGGCCCCGCCAGACGCTCAACGGCCGCACAGAGGCCCCGCCAGACGCTCAACGGCCGCACAGAGGCCCCGCCAGACGCTCAACGGCCGCACAGAGGCCCCGCCAGACGCTCAACGGCCGCACAGAGGCCCCGCCCAGACGCTCAACGGCCGCCCGCACAGAGGCTCCGCCAGACGCTCAACGGCCGCACAGAGGCCCCCGCCAGACGCTCAACGGCCGCACAGAGGCCCCGCCAGACGCTCAACGGCCGCACAGAGGCCCCGCCAGACGCTCAACGGCCGCACAGAGGCCCCGCCAGACGCTCAACGGCCGCACAGAGGCCCCACCAGACGCTCAACGGCCGCACAGAGGCCCCGCCAGACGCTCAACAACCGAAAATAGGCCCCACCATACGCTCAATGGCCGCTCAGAGGCCTGCCAGACGCTCAACGGCCGCAGGAAGGCCCTGCCAGACGCTCAACGGCCACACAGAGGCCCCGCCAGACGCTCAACGGCCACACAGAGGCCCGCCAGACGCTCAACGGTCACACAGAGGCCCCGCCAGACGCTCAACGGCCACTGGAAGACCTAGATAACTTGGCCAATCAGTGGGTTAGGATTTACAGGGAGATCACATATCTCAGCAGAGAAACGCGTGGAGCAGCCGGTCAGTGGAGGATGGTCCAGGACGGGCAGCACACCGCGCGTTACTGTGGAGATGCGGCAGCTGAGTTATCCCACAGGGGTTGCAGAGGGTCTCACTTACCCACGTATATTTTGCTTTTCGTGTCCACCATTACATTTGTGCCCGGCGAGTGTCCAGTCATCACTTCCTCTCCATCAATGTAGACTGAGCCAGACCGCCCCTCCCTGCCGAGAAAAAACGTTATTAATGGGACCCCATGTCCACAGTCTGTGCCGGGTCATCTCCATCTATCCACGGCGGCCGCGCTGCATTCACATAAGGCTTTCTTTTGCGTCATGTAGTAAATCACAGTAAAGACGCCTTATGTGATCAGTGCGGACACGAGCTTGGGGGCCCGTGGGCACAAGGGGAACCATGGGACTGGTCTGTGATGCCTCGTCTCACCGGGTGGCAGTGATCTTGTGCCATTCTCCGTCATTGATGGGGTCCTCGGTGGTCATATTGGCCTCGCCGCTGCCCAGCTGGTATCTGTGAAGGGTGAAAGGGAAGGTTGGCGCAACGAGAAGACACCAGATGCAGACGGTGCAGACGGCCGTCCTCTCACCTGAACACCAGGTGTCCGCGCCGCAGTCCCAGGCTGATGAAATCCCTCTCTCTGCCTCCTTCTTTCTCCTCCTATCATAGAAACAAGTAATGATGAGCATCTGTCAAGCACAGAGGGCGGCACACTCCCGGGGCGACATGCAACCGGGGCGGCACACTCCCGAGGAGGCCCACACCCGGGGCGGCACATTTTCGGGGCGGCACATTCCCGAGGAGGCACACACCCAGAGCGGCACATTTTCGGGGCGGCACATTCCCGAGGAGGCACACACCCAGAGGGGCACACCTCCTGGGGCAGCACACTCCCGGGGTGGCGTACAACCCGAGCGGCAAACACCAAAGTGGCGCACTCCCATGGCGGCACACACCCAAGTGGCACACACCCAGAGCAGCACATTTTTGAGGCAGCACACTCCCGGGGAGACACATTTCCGGGGCGGCACACTCCCGCGGAGGAACACACCCAGAGCGGCACACCTCCTGGGGCAGCACACTCCCGGGGTGGCGTGCAACCAGAGTGGCAAACTCCCGGAGCAGCGCACACACCCAGAGCGGCATATTTTCGGGGCGGCGCACTCCCAGGGCGGCACACTCCGGGGTGGCGTGCAACCAGAGTGGCAAACTCCCAAGTGGCACACTCCCGGAGCAGCGCACACTCCCAGAGCGGCATATTTTCGGGGCGGCGCACTCCCAGGGCGGCACACTCCCGGAATGAGCCGACACTTGTAGAATTATACAGAAAACCTGCAGATGATCATACTTCCATCACCACGGGCTTCCACATACCAGCCATTAATATTTGCTTAGGATCATACTCCAGGCAGAAAGTGCCCAAATCCCTGAGTATATGTACAATAAAATATACATAATACTGCATGGCCCTACACGGATCTGTAATGCCTATATACATACACCGCCACTTATATATATGTATATATATAGCCAGTGCAGAGAGAAGAGGTTTCCATCCTTATATACAAACCCCATTTGTCCAGTTTTCTTCTATTTGTGGTGTCGTGACCTTGTGGAACATTTCACACGCTGAGGCCTTTAGCGTTTGAGCTGCAGCTCTTGGGTCTCTTGCATTCTCTCTCAGCATTGCAGTGTGACTGTGAATTTGTGGGGACGTCCACTCTTGGGAAGATATCAGTTTTCTTGAACGATTTCTATAGAATGATGGACTCCAGTTTGCTTGGACTCGGCCTGATACCCTCCCACATTGATGGCAGTACCTGTCACTGCTGTCTCTCCTCGTGGCATAGTACAGTAGTATCACTCTCCTGTCTGCTCCAGACCAGCAAACTGCCAGAACGTCTGCTCTTATAGAGCTGCTGATGACCCATTAGTGCCTTTCATCCCATTCCCTGCCCCGGCTGCTTCTTATCCTCCATTACTTCATCTCGGGTTGGACTTTTTTGGATCACATTTTTGTCTTATTACGTCCTGATTCTTAATCCATGAAATGCATAAGTGGTGACATTGATTTTTCTCATGACTTCACACAAGTGTGACCGCAGATCAGGAAGACCCCAGATCGGGGCTGATGGACTCACCATTCCCTGCCACAGAATCACACCGTCCTCAGACCTGGTCCGCAGCTCCAGCTCAATGGTTTCTGGAGAGTCCGGCCGGCTGGAAGAAGCAGCAGATGTGAGATATGTAAAAGTCATCACACCCCGCGCCCCCCCCCCCCGGCCCCCAGCCTCCCCACTACTAGCCTCCCCACTACCAGCCTCCCCTACCTCCTGGGGAACGTCTGTCTTGGGAGAGTAATGTAAGAGTCCCCGGAGAAGAAGGATCCGTACACCCCCGGAGCGTCTGCAGAGTAAGCAGAAACAAACAATCTCATTGGCTGAAGTGGTGGCGGGAACCTCTCTGAACCAATCAGGGAGAAAGAAAGAGGATCACAGCCAATCAACGAGGAGAAGGGGTGGGAAAACTCAAGATACAGATCATAGGTCAGGAAATGGAAAGATTGGATCCTGAAAAGCAGATTCTGACATCTCCGCCCTCAGGACTCGGACACCTCGGTACCGCACAAGACAGCCAATGCCGACAATGAGAGAAGTACCAGAAATGGAGGAAAGACGAGAAGAAAAGAAACTGGGGATACAATACCGTTCCCCCCACTCCCTTCCTGCACGACGTCATCCAGATTTGTCGATGCTGCTCCTGTACAAGTGCAAATAAGCCGATTACCAGAGAGACACAGGCAAAGCCGAGCTCCTACCTACCCAACAGGCCATGTGTGGGGGCGAGGGAGCGTGTATGGGGGGCGAGGGAGCGTGTATGGGGGTGAGGGAAGAGCGTGTATGGGGGTGAGGGAAGAGCGTGTATGGGGGGTGAGGGAAGAGCGTGTATGGGGGGCGAGGGAGCGTGTACGGGGGGCGAGGGAGCGTGTATGGGGGTGAGGGAAGAGCGTGTATGGGGGGGCGAGGGAGCGTGTATGGGGGTGAGGGAGCGTGTATGGGGGGTGAGGGAGCGTGTATGGGGGTGAGGGAAGAGCGTGTATGGGGGTGAGGGAAGAGCGTGTACGGGGGGCGAGGGAGCGTGTACGGGGGGCGAGGGAGCGTGTATGGGGGTGAGGGAAGAGCGTGTATGGGGGTGAGGGAAGAGCGTGTATGGGGGGCGAGGGAGCGTGTATGGGGGCGGAGGGAGCGTGTACGGGGGGCGAGGGAGCGTGTACGGGGGGCGAGGGAGCGTGTATGGGGGGCGAGGGAAGAGCGTGTATGGGGGGCGAGGGAAGAGCGTGTATGGGGGGCGAGGGAGCGTGTATGGGGGGCGAGGGAAGAGCGTGTATGGGGGGCGAGGGAGCGTGTATGGGGGGCGAGGGAAGAGCGTGTATGGGGGTCGAGGGAAGAGCGTGTATGGGGGTGAGGAAGAGCGTGTATGGGGGGCGAGGGAAGAGCGTGTATGGGGGTGAGGGAAGAGCGTGTATGGGGGTGAGGGAGCGTGTATGGGGGTGAGGGAAGAGCGTGTATGGGGGTGAGGGAAGAGCGTGTATGGGGGTGAGGGAAGAGCGTGTATGGGGGGCGAGGGAGCGTGTATGGGGGTGAGGGAGCGTGTATGGGGGGCGAGGGAGCGTGTATGGGGGGCGAGGGGAGCGTGTATGGGGGTGAGGGAAGAGCGTGTATGGGGGGCGAGGGAGCGTGTATGGGGGGCGAGGGAGCGGGTACGGGGGGCGAGGGAGCGTGTACGGGGGGCGAGGGAGCGTGTATGGGGGGCGAGGGAAGAGCGTGTATGGGGGGCGAGGGAGCGTGTATGGGGGGCGAGGGAAGAGCGTGTATGGGGGTGAGGGAAGAGCGTGTATGGGGGTGAGGGAAGAGCGTGTATGGGGGTGAGGGAAGAGCGTGTATGGGGGTGAGGGAAGAGCGTGTATGGGGGGCGAGGGAGCGTGTATGGGGGTGAGGGAAGAGCGTGTATGGGGGTGAGGGAAGAGCGTGTATGGGGGGCGAGGGAGCGTGTACGGGGGGCGAGGGAGCGTGTACGGGGGGCGAGGGAGCGTGTATGGGGGGAGAGGGAGCGTGTATGGGGGTAAGGGAAGAGCGTGTATGGGGGGGCAAGGACAGTGCGATGGGTGAGGGAGTAAGTATGGGGGGCGAGGACAGTGCAAAAAGAACAAGTATGGAGGGTGAGGACCCCTCGAGGGAGCGTGTATGGGAGGAGAGGACAGCGTGATGGGCTTGGGAGTGTGTATGGGGGGGCGAGGACAGTGTGACGGGCTTGGGAGTGTGTATTGGGGGCGAGGGTGCGTGTATGGGGGGTGAGGACCGCATGATGGGCTAGGGAGCGTGTATGGGAGGCGAGCAAGCGTTGTGTACTAGGGTGAGGGAGCGTATATGGGGGCAAGGGGGCGTATATGGGGGTTGAGGGGGCGTGTATGGGGGTGAAGACCGCGTGATCGGCAAGGGAGCGTGTATGGGAGGCGAGGACAGCGTGACAGGTGAGAAAGTGTGTATGAGGGGCGAGGGAGCGTGTATGGGGGCGAGGACAGCATGAAGGAGCAAGTATGGGGGTGAGCACAGAAACGATGGGTGAGAGGCCATGTGTACAGCGGGTGAGGACACTGAGGGATGAGGGGACGTGTGTACAGCGGGTGAGGACACTGCGAGGGGGCGAGGGGACGTGTGTACAGCGGGTGAGGACACTGCGAGGGGCGAGGGGACGTGTGTACAGCGGGTGAGGACACTGCGAGGGGCGAGGGGATGTGTGTAAAGCGGGTGAGGACACTGCGAGTGGACGTGTGTACAGCGGGTGAGGACACTGCGAGTGGACGTGTGTACAGCGGGTGAGGACACTGCGAAGTGGACGTGTGTATAGCGGGTGAGGACACTGCGAGGTGGACGTGTGTACAGCGGGTGAGGACACTGCGAGGGGTGAGTGGACGTGTGTACAGCGGGTGAGGACACTGCGAGTGGACGTGTGTACAACGGGTGAGGACACTGCGACCGTGGACGTGTGTATAGCGGGTGAGGACACTGCGAGTGGACGTGTGTACAGCGGGTGAGGACACTGCGAGTGGACGTGTGTACAGCGGGTGAGGACACTGCGAGGAGCGAGGGGACGTGTGTACAGCGGGTGAGGACACTGCGAGTGGACATGTGTACAACGGGTGAGGACACTGCGACGGTGGACGTGTGTATAGCGGGTGAGGACACTGCGAGTGGACGTGTGTACAGCGGGGTGAGGACACCTGCGAAGTGGACGTGTGTACAGCGGGTGAGGACACTACGAGGAGCGAGGGGACGTGTGTACAGCGGGTGAGGACACTGCGAGTGGACGTGTGTACAGCGGGTGAGGACACTGCGAGTGGACGTGTGTACAGCGGGTGAGGACACTGCGACGTGGACGTGTATACAGCGGGTGAGGACACTGCGAGGGGTGAGGGGACGTGTGTACAGCGGGTGAGGACACTGCGACGTGTGGACGTGTGTACAGCGGGTGAGGACACTGCGAGTGGACGTGTGTACAGCGGGTGAGGACACTGCGAGGGGTGAGTGGACGTGTGTACAGCGGGTGAGGACACTGCAAGTGGACGTGTGTACAGCGGGTGAGGACACTGCGAGTGGACGTGTGTATAGCGGGTGAGGACACTGCGAGTGGACGTGTGTACAGCGGGTGAGGACACTACGAGGAGCGAGGGGACGTGTGTACAGCGGGTGAGGACACTGCGAGTGGACGTGTGTACAGCGGGTGAGGACACTGCGAAGTGGACGTGTGTACAGCGGGTGAGGACACTGCGAGTGGACGTGTATACAGCGGGTGAGGACACTGCGAGGGGTGAGGGGGACGTGTGTACAGCGGGTGAGGACACTGCGAAGTGGACGTGTGTACAGCGGGTGAGGACACTGCGAGTGGACGTGTGTACAGCGGGTGAGGACACTGCGAGTGGACGTGTGTACAGCGGGTGAGGACACTGCGAGGGGTGAGGGGACGTGTTGTACAGCGGGTGAGAACACTGCGAGTGGACGTGTGTACAGCGGGTGAGGACACTGCGAGTGGACGTGTGTACAGCGGGTGAGGACACTGCGAGGGGTGAGGGGACGTGGTACAGCGGGTGAGGACACTGCGAGTGGACGTGTGTACAGCGGGTGAGGACACTGCGAGTGGACGTGTGTACAGCGGGTGAGGACACTGCGAAGTGGACGTGTGTACAGCGGGTGAGGACACTGCGAGTGGACGTGTGTACAGCGGGTGAGGACACTGCGAGTGGACGTGTATACAGCGGGTGAGGACACTGCGAGGGGTGAGGGGACGTGTGTACAGCGGGTGAGGACACTGCGACTGTGGACGTGTGTACAGCGAGGTGAGGACACTGCGAGTGGACGTGTGTACAGCGGGTGAGGACACTGCGAGTGGACCGTGTGTACAGCGGGTGAGGACACTGCGAGTGGACGTGTGTACAGCGGGTGAGGACACTGCGAAGTGGACGTGTGTACAGCGGGTGAGGACACTGCGAGGGGGGTGAGGGACGTGTGTACAGCGGGTGAGGACACTGCGAAGTGGACGAGTGTACAGCGGGTGAGGACACTGCGAGTGGACGTGTGTACAGCGAGTGAGGACACTGCGAGTGGACGTGTGTACAGCGAGTGAGGACACTGCGAGTGGACGAGTGTACAGCGGGTGAGGACACTGCGAGTGGACATGTGTACAGCGAGTGAGGACACTGCGAACGTGGACGTGTGTTACAGCGGGTGAGGACACTGCGACGTGGACGAGTGTACAGCGAG
>NW_027443855.1:0-33803 GCF_048569485.1 Anomaloglossus baeobatrachus | reverse complement strand
GCTCCAAATCCATTTTAAAGCCATTTTTAAGGCATTTCGCGCATACATGAAATGAACACATTTTTCTCCTAAACTATAACAGATGCAAGCTTGTCCTGTTTGGTGGAGATGATATTTAATAAAATAAGTAGAAATCCACTAAAAGTTTTGTTTGGTTATCTTGCAATCCCGAGATAATCGTCTCCATGCTCCAAATCCATTTAAAGCCATTTTTAAGGCATTTCGCGCATACATGAAATGAACACATTTTTCTCCAAAACTATAACAGATGCAAGCTTGTCCTGTTTGGTGGAGATGATATTTAATAAAATAAGTAGAAATCCACTAAAAGTTTTGTTTGGTTATATTGCAATCCCGAGATAATCGTCTCCATGCTCCAAATCCATTTTAAAGCCATTTTTAAGGCATTTCGCGCATACATGAAATGAACACATTTTTCTCCAAAACTATAACAGATGCAAGCTTGTCCTGTTTGGTGGAGATGATATTTAATAAAATAAGTAGAAATCCACTAAAAGTTTTGTTTGGTTATCTTGCAATCCCGAGATAATCGTCTCCATGCTCCAAATCCATTTTAAAGCCATTTTTAAGGCATTTCGCGCATACATGAAATGAACACATTTTTCTCCAAAACTATAACAGATGCAAGCTTGTCCTGTTTGGTGGAGATGATATTTAATAAAATAAGTAGAAATCCACTAAAAGTTTTGTTTGGTTATCTTGCAATCCCGAGATAATCGTCTCCATGCTCCAAATCCATTTTAAAGCCATTTTTAAGGCATTTCGCGCATACATGAAATGAACACATTTTTCTCCAAAACTATAACAGATGCAAGCTTGTCCTGTTTGGTGGAGATGATATTTAATAAAATAAGTAGAAATCCACTAAAAGTTTTGTTTGGTTATCTTGCAATCCCGAGATAATCGTCTCCATGCTCCAAATCCATTTTAAAGCCATTTTTAAGGCATTTCGCGCATACATGAAATGAACACATTTTTCTCCAAAACTATAACAGATGCAAGCTTGTCCTGTTTGGTGGAGATGATATTTAATAAAATAAGTAGAAATCCACTAAAAGTTTTGTTTGGTTATCTTGCAATCCCGAGATAATCGTCTCCATGCTCCAAATCCATTTTAAAGCCATTTTTAAGGCATTTCGCGCATACATGAAATGAACACATTTTTCTCCAAAACTATAACAGATGCAAGCTTGTCCTGTTTGGTGGAGATGATATTTAATAAAATAAGTAGAAATCCACTAAAAGTTTTGTTTGGTTATCTTGCAATCCCGAGATAATCGTCTCCATGCTCCAAATCCATTTTAAAGCCATTTTTAAGGCATTTCGCGCATACATGAAATGAACACATTTTTCTCCAAAACTATAACAGATGCAAGCTTGTCCTGTTTGGTGGAGATGATATTTAATAAAATAAGTAGAAATCCACTAAAAGTTTTGTTTGGTTATCTTGCAATCCCGAGATAATCGTCTCCATGCTCCAAATCCATTTTAAAGCCATTTTTAAGGCATTTCGCGCATACATGAAATGAACACATTTTTCTCCAAAACTATAACAGATGCAAGCTTGTCCTGTTTGGTGGAGATGATATTTAATAAAATAAGTAGAAATCCACTAAAAGTTTTGTTTGGTTATCTTGCAATCCCGAGATAATCGTCTCCATGCTCCAAATCCATTTTAAAGCCATTTTTAAGGCATTTCGCGCATACATGAAATGAACACATTTTTCTCCAAAACTATAACAGATGCAAGCTTGTCCTGTTTGGTGGAGATGATATTTAATAAAATAAGTAGAAATCCACTAAAAGTTTTGTTTGGTTATCTTGCAATCCCGAGATAATCGTCTCCATGCTCCAAATCCATTTTAAAGCCATTTTTAAGGCATTTCGCGCATACATGAAATGAACACATTTTTCTCCAAAACTATAACAGATGCAAGCTTGTCCTGTTTGGTGGAGATGATATTTAATAAAATAAGTAGAAATCCACTAAAAGTTTTGTTTGGTTATCTTGCAATCCCGAGATAATCGTCTCCATGCTCCAAATCCATTTTAAAGCCATTTTTAAGGCATTTCGCGCATACATGAAATGAACACATTTTTCTCCAAAACTATAACAGATGCAAGCTTGTCCTGTTTGGTGGAGATGATATTTAATAAAATAAGTAGAAATCCACTAAAAGTTTTGTTTGGTTATCTTGCAATCCCGAGATAATCGTCTCCATGCTCCAAATCCATTTTAAAGCCATTTTTAAGGCATTTCGCGCATACATGAAATGAACACATTTTTCTTCAAAACTATAACAGATGCAAGCTTGTCCTGTTTGGTGGAGATGATATTTAATAAAATAAGTAGAAATCCACTAAAAGTTTTGTTTGGTTATATTGCAATCCCGAGATAATCGTCTCCATGCTCCAAATCCATTTTAAAGCCATTTTTAAGGCATTTCGCGCATACATGAAATGAACACATTTTTCTCCAAAACTATAACAGATGCAAGATTGTCCTGTTTGGTGGAGACGATATTTAATAAATAAGTAGAAATCCACTAAAAGTTTTGTTTGGTTATCTTGCAATCCCGAGATAATCGTCTCCATGCTCCAAATCCATTTTAAAGCCATTTTTAAGGCATTTCGCGCATACATGAAATGAACACATTTTTCTCCAAAACTATAACAGATGCAAGCTTGTCCTGTTTGGTGGAGATGATATTTAATAAAATAAGTAGAAATCCACTAAAAGTTTTGTTTGGTTATCTTGCAATCCCGAGATAATCGTCTCCATGCTCCAAATCCATTTTAAAGCCATTTTTAAGGCATTTCGCGCATACATGAAATGAACACATTTTTCTCCAAAACTATAACAGATGCAAGCTTGTCCTGTTTGGTGGAGATGATATTTAATAAAATAAGTAGAAATCCACTAAAAGTTTTGTTTGGTTATCTTGCAATCCCGAGATAATCGTCTCCATGCTCAAATCCATTTTAAAGCCATTTTTAAGGCATTTCGCGCATACATGAAATGAACACATTTTTCTCCAAAACTATAACAGATGCAAGCTTGTCCTGTTTGGTGGAGATGATATTTAATAAAATAAGTAGAAATCCACTAAAAGTTTTGTTTGGTTATATTGCAATCCCGAGATAATCGTCTCCATGCTCCAAATCCATTTTAAAGCCATTTTTAAGGCATTTCGCGCATACATGAAATGAACACATTTTTCTCCAAAACTATAACAGATGCAAGCTTGTCCTGTTTGGTGGAGATGATATTTAATAAAATAAGTAGAAATCCACTAAAAGTTTTGTTTGGTTATCTTGCAATCCCGAGATAATCGTCTCCATGCTCCAAATCCATTTTAAAGCCATTTTTAAGGCATTTCGCGCATACATGAAATGAACACATTTTTCTCCAAAACTATAACAGATGCAAGCTTGTCCTGTTTGGTGGAGATGATATTTAATAAAATAAGTAGAAATCCACTAAAAGTTTTGTTTGGTTATCTTGCAATCCCGAGATAATCGTCTCCATGCTCCAAATCCATTTTAAAGCCATTTTTAAGGCATTTCGCGAATACATTAAATGAACACATTTTTCTCCAAAACTATAACAGATGCAAGCTTGTCCTGTTTGGTGGAGATGATATTTAATAAAATAAGTAGAAATCCACTAAAAGTTTTGTTTGGTTATCTTTCAATCCCGAGATAATCGTCTCCATGCTCCAAATCCATTTTAAAGCCATTTTTAAGGCATTTCGCGCATACATGAAATGAACACATTTTTCTCCAAAACTATAACAGATGCAAGCTTGTCCTGTTTGGTGGAGATGATATTTAATAAAATAAGTAGAAATCCACTAAAAGTTTTGTTTGGTTATCTTGCAATCCCGAGATAATCGTCTCCATGCCTCCAAATCCATTTTAAAGCCATTTTTAAGGCATTTCGCGCATACATGAAATGAACACATTTTCTCCAAAACTATAACAGATGCAAGCTTGTCCTGTTTGGTGGAGATGATATTTAATAAAATAAGTAGAAATCCACTAAAAGTTTTGTTTGGTTATCTTGCAATCCCGAGATAATCGTCTCCATGCTCCAAATCCATTTTAAAGCCATTTTTAAGGCATTTCGCGCATACATGAAATGAACACATTTTTCTCCAAAACTATAACAGATGCAAGCTTGTCCTGTTTGGTGGAGATGATATTTAATAAAATAAGTAGAAATCCACTAAAAGTTTTGTTTGGTTATATTGCAATCCCGAGATAATCGTCTCCATGCTCCAAATCCATTTTAAAGCCATTTTTAAGGCATTTCGCGCATACATGAAATGAACACATTTTTCTCCAAAACTATAACAGATGCAAGCTTGTCCTGTTTGGTGGAGATGATATTTAATAAAATAAGTAGAAATCCACTAAAAGTTTTGTTTGGTTATCTTGCAATCCCGAGATAATCGTCTCCATGCTCCAAATCCATTTTAAAGCCATTTTTAAGGCATTTCGCGCATACATGAAATGAACACATTTTTCTCCAAAACTATAACAGATGCAAGCTTGTCCTGTTTGGTGGAGATGATATTTAATAAAATAAGTAGAAATCCACTAAAAGTTTTGTTTGGTTATCTTGCAATCCCGAGATAATCGTCTCCATGCTCCAAATCCATTTTAAAGCCATTTTTAAGGCATTTCGCGCATACATGAAATGAACACATTTTTCTCCAAAACTATAACAGATGCAAGCTTGTCCTGTTTGGTGGAGATGATATTTAATAAAATAAGTAGAAATCCACTAAAAGTTTTGTTTGGTTATCTTGCAATCCCGAGATAATCGTCTCCATGCTCCAAATCCATTTTAAAGCCATTTTTAAGGCATTTCGCGCATACATGAAATGAACACATTTTTCTCCAAAACTATAACAGATGCAAGCTTGTCCTGTTTGGTGGAGATGATATTTAATAAAATAAGTAGAAATCCACTAAAAGTTTTGTTTGGTTATATTGCAATCCCGAGATAATCGTCTCCATGCTCAAAAATCCATTTTAAAGCCATTTTTAAGGCATTTCGCGCATACATGAAATGAACACATTTTTCTCCAAAACTATAACAGATGCAAGCTTGTCCTGTTTGGTGGAGATGATATTTAATAAAATAAGTAGAAATCCACTAAAAGTTTTGTTTGGTTATCTTGCAATCCCGAGATAATCGTCTCCATGCTCCAAATCCATTTTAAAGCCATTTTTAAGGCATTTCGCGCATACATGAAATGAACACATTTTTCTCCAAAACTATAACAGATGCAAGCTTGTCCTGTTTGGTGGAGATGATATTTAATAAAATAAGTAGAAATCCACTAAAAGTTTTGTTTGGTTATCTTGCAATCCCGAGATAATCGTCTCCATGCTCCAAATCCATTTTAAAGCCCTTTTTAAGGCATTTCGCGCATACATGAAATGAACACATTTTTCTCCAAAACTATAACAGATGCAAGCTTGTCCTGTTAGGTGGAGATGATATTTAATAAAATAAGTAGAAATCCACTAAAAGTTTTGTTTGGTTATCTTGCAATCCCGAGATAATCGTCTCCATGCTCCAAATCCATTTTAAAGCCATTTTTAAGGCATTTCGCGCATACATGAAATGAACACATTTTTCTCCAAAACTATAACAGATGCAAGCTTGTCCTGTTTGGTGGAGATGATATTTAATAAAATAAGTAGAAATCCACTAAAAGTTTTGTTTGGTTATCTTGCAATCCCGAGATAATCGTCTCCATGCTCCAAATCCATTTTAAAGCCATTTTTAAGGCATTTCGCGCATACATGAAATGAACACATTTTTCTCCAAAACTATAACAGATGCAAGCTTGTCCTGTTTGGTGGAGATGATATTTAATAAAATAAGTAGAAATCCACTAAAAGTTTTGTTTGGTTATCTTGCAATCCCGAGATAATCGTCTCCATGCTCCAAATCCATTTTAAAGCCATTTTTAAGGCATTTCGCGCATACATGAAATGAACACATTTTTCTCCAAAACTATAACAGATGCAAGCTTGTCCTGTTTGGTGGAGATGATATTTAATAAAATAAGTAGAAATCCACTAAAAGTTTTGTTTGGTTATCTTGCAATCCCGAGATAATCGTCTCCATGCTCCAAATCCATTTTAAAGCCATTTTTAAGGCATTTCGCGCATACATGAAATGAACACATTTTTCTCCAAAACTATAACAGATGCAAGCTTGTCCTGTTTGGTGGAGATGATATTTAATAAAATAAGTAGAAATCCACTAAAAGTTTTGTTTGGTTATATTGCAATCCCGAGATAATCGTCTCCATGCTCCAAATCCATTTTAAAGCCATTTTTAAGGCATTTCGCGCATACATGAAATGAACACATTTTTCTCCAAAACTATAACAGATGCAAGCTTGTCCTGTTTGGTGGAGATGATATTTAATAAAATAAGTAGAAATCCACTAAAAGTTTTGTTTGGTTATCTTGCAATCCCGAGATAATCGTCTCCATGCTCCAAATCCATTTTAAAGCCATTTTTAAGGCATTTCGCGCATACATGAAATGAACACATTTTTCTCCAAAACTATAACAGATGCAAGCTTGTCCTGTTTGGTGGAGATGATATTTAATAAAATAAGTAGAAATCCACTAAAAGTTTTGTTTGGTTATCTTGCAATCCCGAGATAATCGTCTCCATGCTCCAAATCCATTTTAAAGCCATTTTTAAGGCATTTCGCGCATACATGAAATGAACACATTTTTCTCCAAAACTATAACAGATGCAAGCTTGTCCTGTTTGGTGGAGATGATATTTAATAAAATAAGTAGAAATCCACTAAAAGTTTTGTTTGGTTAGCTTGCAATCCCGAGATAATCGTCTCCATGCTCCAAATCCATTTTAAAGCCATTTTTAAGGCATTTCGCGCATACATGAAATGAACACATTTTTCTCCAAAACTATAACAGATGCAAGCTTGTCCTGTTTAGTGGAGATGATATTTAATAAAATAAGTAGAAATCCACTAAAAGTTTTGTTTGGTTATCTTGCAATCCCGAGATAATCGTCTCCATGCTCCAAATCCATTTTAAAGCCATTTTTAAGGCATTTCGCGCATACATGAAATGAACACATTTTTCTCCAAAACTATAACAGATGCAAGCTTGTCCTGTTTGGTGGAGATGATATTTAATAAAATAAGTAGAAATCCACTAAAAGTTTTGTTTGGTTATCTTGCAATCCCGAGATAATCGTCTCCATGCTCCAAATCCATTTTAAAGCCATTTTTAAGGCATTTCGCGCATACATGAAATGAACACATTTTTCTCCAAAACTATAACAGATGCAAGCTTGTCCTGTTTGGTGGAGATGATATTTAATAAAATAAGTAGAAATCCACTAAAAGTTTTGTTTGGTTATCTTGCAATCCCGAGATAATCGTCTCCATGCTCCAAATCCATTTTAAAGCCATTTT
Organism: Anomaloglossus baeobatrachus; assembly: GCF_048569485.1. NCBI lineage: Eukaryota > Metazoa > Chordata > Amphibia > Anura > Aromobatidae > Anomaloglossus > Anomaloglossus baeobatrachus. The sequence goes on along the minus strand of NW_027443855.1, from coordinate 26,298 downwards.
TAAGGCATTTCGCGCATACATGAAATGAACACATTTTTCTCCAAAACTATAACAGATGCAAGCTTGTCCTGTTTGGTGGAGATGATATTTAATAAAATAAGTAGAAATCCACTAAAAGTTTTGTTTGGTTATATTGCAATCCCGAGATAATCGTCTCCATGCTCCAAATCCATTTTAAAGCCATTTTTAAGGCATTTCGCGCATACATGAAATGAACACATTTTTCTCCAAAACTATAACAGATGCAAGCTTGTCCTGTTTGGTGGAGATGATATTTAATAAAATAAGTAGAAATCCACTAAAAGTTTTGTTTGGTTATCTTGCAATCCCGAGATAATCGTCTCCATGCTCCAAATCCATTTTAAAGCCATTTTTAAGGCATTTCGCGCATACATGAAATGAACACATTTTTCTCCAAAACTATAACAGATGCAAGCTTGTCCTGTTTGGTGGAGATGATATTTAATAAAATAAGTAGAAATCCACTAAAAGTTTTGTTTGGTTATCTTGCAATCCCGAGATAATCGTCTCCATGCTCCAAATCCATTTTAAAGCCATTTTTAAGGCATTTCGCGCATACATGAAATGAACACATTTTTCTCCAAAACTATAACAGATGCAAGCTTGTCCTGTTTGGTGGAGATGATATTTAATAAAATAAGTAGAAATCCACTAAAAGTTTTGTTTGGTTATCTTGCAATCCCGAGATAATCGTCTCCATGCTCCAAATCCATTTTAAAGCCATTTTTAAGGCATTTCGCGCATACATGAAATGAACACATTTTTCTCCAAAACTATAACAGATGCAAGCTTGTCCTGTTTGGTGGAGATGATATTTAATAAAATAAGTAGAAATCCACTAAAAGTTTTGTTTGGTTATATTGCAATCCCGAGATAATCGTCTCCATGCTCCAAATCCATTTTAAAGCCATTTTTAAGGCATTTCGCGCATACATGAAATGAACACATTTTTCTCCAAAACTATAACAGATGCAAGCTTGTCCTGTTTGGTGGAGATGATATTTAATAAAATAAGTAGAAATCCACTAAAAGTTTTGTTTGGTTATCTTGCAATCCCGAGATAATCGTCTCCATGCTCCAAATCCATTTTAAAGCCATTTTTAAGGCATTTCGCGCATACATGAAATGAACACATTTTTCTCCAAAACTATAACAGATGCAAGCTTGTCCTGTTTGGTGGAGATGATATTTAATAAAATAAGTAGAAATCCACTAAAAGTTTTGTTTGGTTATCTTGCAATCCCGAGATAATCGTCTCCATGCTCCAAATCCATTTTAAAGCCATTTTTAAGGCATTTCGCGCATACATGAAATGAACACATTTTTCTCCAAAACTATAACAGATGCAAGCTTGTCCTGTTTGGTGGAGATGATATTTAATAAAATAAGTAGAAATCCACTAAACGTTTTGTTTGGTTATCTTGCAATCCCGAGATAATCGTCTCCATGCTCCAAATCCATTTTAAAGCCATTTTTAAGGCATTTCGCGCATACATGAAATGAACACATTTTTCTCCAAAACTATAACAGATGCAAGCTTGTCCTGTTTGGTGGAGATGATATTTAATAAAATAAGTAGAAATCCACTAAAAGTTTTGTTTGGTTATATTGCAATCCCGAGATAATCGTCTCCATGCTCCAAATCCATTTTAAAGCCATTTTTAAGGCATTTCGCGCATACATGAAATGAACACATTTTTCTCCAAAACTATAACAGATGCAAGCTTGTCCTGTTTGGTGGAGATGATATTTAATAAAATAAGTAGAAATCCACTAAAAGTTTTGTTTGGTTATCTTGCAATCCCGAGATAATCGTCTCCATGCTCCAAATCCATTTTAAAGCCATTTTTAAGGCATTTCGCGCATACATGAAATGAACACATTTTTCTCCAAAACTATAACAGATGCAAGCTTGTCCTGTTTGGTGGAGATGATATTTAATAAAATAAGTAGAAATCTACTAAAAGTTTCGTTTGTTTATATTGCCATCCTGAGATAATCGTCTCCATGCTCCAAATCCATTTTAAAGCCATTTCAAAGGCATTTTGCGCATACATGAAATGAACACATTTTTCTCCAAAACTATAACACATGCAAGCTTGTCCTGTTTGGTGGAGATGATATTTAATAAAATAAGTAGAAATCCACTAAAAGTTTTGTTTGGTTATCTTGCAATCCCGAGATAATCGTCTCCATGCTCCAAATCCATTTTAAAGCCATTTTTAAGGCATTTCGCGCATACATGAAATGAACACATTTTTCTCCAAAACTATAACAGATGCAAGCTTGTCCTGTTTGGTGGAGATGATATTTAATAAAATAAGTAGAAATCCACTAAAAGTTTTGTTTGGTTATCTTGCAATCCCGAGATAATCGTCTCCATGCTCCAAATCCATTTTAAAGCCATTTTTAAGGCATTTCGCGCATACATGAAATGAACACATTTTTCTCCAAAACTATAACAGATGCAAGCTTGTCCTGTTTAGTGGAGATGATATTTAATAAAATAAGTAGAAATCCACTAAAAGTTTTGTTTGGTTATCTTGCAATCCCGAGATAATCGTCTCCATGCTCCAAATCCATTTTAAAGCCATTTTTAAGGCATTTCGCGCATACATGAAATGAACACATTTTTCTCCAAAACTATAACAGATGCAAGCTTGTCCTGTTTGGTGGAGATAATATTTAATAAAATAAGTAGAAATCTACTAAAAGTTTCGTTTGTTTATATTGCCATCCTGAGATAATCGTCTCCATGCTCCAAATCCATTTTAAAGCCATTTCAAAGGCATTTTGCGCATACATGAAATGAACACATTTTTCTCCAAAACTATAACACATGCAAGCTTGTCCTGTTTGGTGGAGATGATATTTAATAAAATAAGAAGAAATCCACTAAAAGTTTTGTTTGGTTATCTTGCAATCCCGAGATAATCGTCTCCATGCTCCAAATCCATTTTAAAGCCATTTTTAAGGCATTTCGCGCATACATGAAATGAACACATTTTTCTCCAAAACTATAACAGATGCAAGCTTGTCCTGTTTGGTGGAGATGATATTTAATAAAATAAGTAGAAATCCACTAAAAGTTTTGTTTGGTTATCTTGCAATCCCGAGATAATCGTCTCCATGCTCCAAATCCATTTTAAAGCCATTTTTAAGGCATTTCGCGCATACATGAAATGAACACATTTTTCTCCAAAACTATAACAGATGCAAGCTTGTCCTGTTTGGTGGAGATGATATTTAATAAAATAAGTAGAAATCCACTAAAAGTTTTGTTTGGTTATCTTGCAATCCCGAGATAATCGTCTCCATGCTCCAAATCCATTTTAAAGTCATTTTTAAGGCATTTCGCGCATACATGAAATGAACACATTTTTCTCCAAAGCTATAACAGATGCAAGCTTGTCCTGTTTGGTGGAGATGATATTTAATAAAATAAGTAGAAATCCACTAAAAGTTTTGTTTGGTTATCTTGCAATCCCGAGATAATCGTCTCCATGCTCCAAATCCATTTTAAAGCCATTTCAAAGGCATTTTGCGCATACATGAAATGAACACATTTTTCTCCAAAACTATAACACATGCAAGCTTGTCCTGTTTGGTGGAGATGATATTTAATAAAATAAGTAGAAATCCACTAAAAGTTTTGTTTGGTTATCTTGCAATCCCGAGATAATCGTCTCCATGCTCCAAATCCATTTTAAAGCCATTTTTAAGGCATTTCGCGCATACATGAAATGAACACATTTTTCTCCAAAACTATAACAGATGCAAGCTTGTCCTGTTTGGTGGAGATGATATTTAATAAAATAAGTAGAAATCCACTAAAAGTTTTGTTTGGTTATCTTGCAATCCCGAGATAATCGTCTCCATGCTCCAAATCCATTTTAAAGCCATTTTTAAGGCATTTCGCGCATACATGAAATGAACACATTTTTCTCCAAAACTATAACAGATGCAAGCTTGTCCTGTTTGGTGGAGATGATATTTAATAAAATAAGTAGAAATCCACTAAAAGTTTTGTTTGGTTATCTTGCAATCCCGAGATAATCGTCTCCATGCTCCAAATCCATTTTAAAGCCATTTTTAAGGCATTTCGCGCATACATGAAATGAACACATTTTTCTCCAAAACTATAACAGATGCAAGCTTGTCCTGTTTGGTGGAGATGATATTTAATAAAATAAGTAGAAATCTACTAAAAGTTTCGTTTGTTTATATTGCCATCCTGAGATAATCGTCTCCATGCTCCAAATCCTTTTTAAAGCCATTTCAAAGGCATTTTGCGCATACATGAAATGAACACATTTTTCTCCAAAACTATAACACATGCAAGCTTGTCCTGTTTGGTGGAGATGATATTTAATGAAATAAGTAGAAATCCACTAAAAGTTTTGTTTGGTTATCTTGCAATCCCGAGATAATCGTCTCCATGCTCCAAATCCATTTTAAAGCCATTTTTAAGGCATTTCGCGCATACATGAAATGAACACATTTTTCTCCAAAACTATAACAGATGCAAGCTTGTCCTGTTTGGTGGAGATGATATTTAATAAAATAAGTAGAAATCCACCAAAAGTTTTGTTTGGTTATCTTGCAATCCCGAGATAATCGTCTCCATGCTCCAAATCCATTTTAAAGTCATTTTTAAGGCATTTCGCGCATACATGAAATGAACACATTTTTCTCCAAAACTATAACAGATGCAAGCTTGTCCTGTTTGGTGGAGATGATATTTAATAAAATAAGTAGAAATCCACTAAAAGTTTTGTTTGGTTATCTTGCAATCCCGAGATAATCGTCTCCATGCTCCAAATCCATTTTAAAGCCATTTCAAAGGCATTTTGCGCATACATGAAATGAACACATTTTTCTCCAAAACTATAACACATGCAAGCTTGTCCTGTTTGGTGGAGATGATATTTAATAAAATAAGTAGAAATCCACTAAAAGTTTTGTTTGGTTATCTTGCAATCCCGAGATAATCGTCTCCATGCTCCAAATCCATTTTAAAGCCATTTTTAAGGCATTTCGCGCATACATGAAATGAACACATTTTTCTCCAAAACTATAACAGATGCAAGCTTGTCCTGTTTGGTGGAGATAATATTTAATAAAATAAGTAGAAATCTACTAAAAGTTTCGTTTGTTTATATTGCCATCCTGAGATAATCGTCTCCATGCTCCAAATCCATTTTAAAGCCATTTCAAAGGCATTTTGCGCATACATGAAATGAACACATTTTTCTCCAAAACTATAACACATGCAAGCTTGTCCTGTTTGGTGGAGATGATATTTAATAAAATAAGTAGAAATCCACTAAAAGTTTTGTTTGGTTATCTTGCAATCCCGAGATAATCGTCTCCATGCTCCAAATCCATTTTAAAGCCATTTTTAAGGCATTTCGCGCATACATGAAATGAACACATTTTTCTCCAAAACTATAACAGATGCAAGCTTGTCCTGTTTGGTGGAGATGATATTTAATAAAATAAGTAGAAATCCACTAAAAGTTTTGTTTGGTTATCTTGCAATCCCGAGATAATCGTCTCCATGCTCCAAATCCATTTTAAAGCCATTTTTAAGGCATTTCGCGCATACATGAAATGAACACATTTTTCTCCAAAACTATAACAGATGCAAGCTTGTCCTGTTTGGTGGAGATGATATTTAATAAAATAAGTAGAAATCCACTAAAAGTTTTGTTTGGTTATCTTGCAATCCCGAGATAATCGTCTCCATGCTCCAAATCCATTTTAAAGTCATTTTTAAGGCATTTCGCGCATACATGAAATGAACACATTTTTCTCCAAAACTATAACAGATGCAAGCTTGTCCTGTTTGGTGGAGATGATATTTAATAAAATAAGTAGAAATCCACTAAAAGTTTTGTTTGGTTATCGTGCAATCCCGAGATAATCGTCTCCATGCTCCAAATCCATTTTAAAGCCATTTCAAAGGCATTTTGCGCATACATGAAATGAACACATTTTTCTCCAAAACTATAACACATTCAAGCTTGTCCTGTTTGGTGGAGATGATATTTAATAAAATAAGTAGAAATCCACTAAAAGTTTTGTTTGGTTATCTTGCAATCCCGAGATAATCGTCTCCATGCTCCAAATCCATTTTAAAGCCATTTTTAAGGCATTTCGCGCATACATGAAATGAACACATTTTTCTCCAAAACTATAACAGATGCAAGCTTGTCCTGTTTGGTGGAGATGATATTTAATAAAATAAGTAGAAATCCACTAAAAGTTTTGTTTGGTTATATTGCAATCCCGAGATAATCGTCTCCATGCTCCAAATCCATTTTAAAGCCATTTTTAAGGCATTTCGCGAATACATGAAATGAACACATTTTTCTCCAAAACTATAACAGATGCAAGCTTGTCCTGTTTAGTGGAGATGATATTTAATAAAATAAGTAGAAATCCACTAAAAGTTTTGTTTGGTTATCTTGCAATCCCGAGATAATCGTCTCCATGCTCCAAATCCATTTTAAAGCCATTTTTAAGGCATTTCGCGCATACATGAAATGAACACATTTTTCTCCAAAACTATAACAGATGCAAGCTTGTCCTGTTTAGTGGAGATGATATTTAATAAAATAAGTAGAAATCCACTAAAAGTTTTGTTTGGTTATCTTGCAATCCCGAGATAATCGTCTCCATGCTCCAAATCCATTTTAAAGCCATTTTTAAGGCATTTCGCGCATACATGAAATGAACACATTTTTCTCCAAAACTATAACAGATGCAAGCTTGTCCTGTTTGGTGGAGATAATATTTAATAAAATAAGTAGAAATCTACTAAAAGTTTCGTTTGTTTATATTGCCATCCTGAGATAATCGTCTCCATGCTCCAAATCCATTTTAAAGCCATTTCAAAGGCATTTTGCGCATACATGAAATGAACACATTTTTCTCCAAAACTATAACACATGCAAGCTTGTCCTGTTTGGTGGAGATGATATTTAATAAAATAAGAAGAAATCCACTAAAAGTTTTGTTTGGTTATCTTGCAATCCCGAGATAATCGTCTCCATGCTCCAAATCCATTTTAAAGCCATTTTTAAGGCATTTCGCGCATACATGAAATGAACACATTTTTCTCCAAAACTATAACAGATGCAAGCTTGTCCTGTTTGGTGGAGATGATATTTAATAAAATAAGTAGAAATCCACTAAAAGTTTTGTTTGGTTATCTTGCAATCCCGAGATAATCGTCTCCATGCTCCAAATCCATTTTAAAGCCATTTTTAAGGCATTTCGCGCATACATGAAATGAACACATTTTTCTCCAAAACTATAACAGATGCAAGCTTGTCCTGTTTGGTGGAGATGATATTTATTAAAATAAGTAGAAATCCACTAAAAGTTTTGTTTGGTTATCTTGCAATCCCGAGATAATCGTCTCCATGCTCCAAATCCATTTTAAAGTCATTTTTAAGGCATTTCGCGCATACATGAAATGAACACATTTTTCTCCAAAGCTATAACAGATGCAAGCTTGTCCTGTTTGGTGGAGATGATATTTAATAAAATAAGTAGAAATCCACTAAAAGTTTTGTTTGGTTATCTTGCAATCCCGAGATAATCGTCTCCATGCTCCAAATCCATTTTAAAGCCATTTCAAAGGCATTTTGCGCATACATGAAATGAACACATTTTTCTCCAAAACTATAACACATGCAAGCTTGTCCTGTTTGGTGGAGATGATATTTAATAAAATAAGTAGAAATCCACTAAAAGTTTTGTTTGGTTATCTTGCAATCCCGAGATAATCGTCTCCATGCTCCAAATCCATTTTAAAGCCATTTTTAAGGCATTTCGCGCATACATGAAATGAACACATTTTTCTCCAAAACTATAACAGATGCAAGCTTGTCCTGTTTGGTGGAGATGATATTTAATAAAATAAGTAGAAATCCACTAAAAGTTTTGTTTGGTTATCTTGCAATCCCGAGATAATCGTCTCCATGCTCCAAATCCATTTTAAAGCCATTTTTAAGGCATTTCGCGCATACATGAAATGAACACATTTTTCTCCAAAACTATAACAGATGCAAGCTTGTCCTGTTTGGTGGAGATGATATTTAATAAAATAAGTAGAAATCCACTAAAAGTTTTGTTTGGTTATCTTGCAATCCCGAGATAATCGTCTCCATGCTCCAAATCCATTTTAAAGCCATTTTTAAGGCATTTCGCGCATACATGAAATGAACACATTTTTCTCCAAAACTATAACAGATGCAAGCTTGTCCTGTTTGGTGGAGATGATATTTAATAAAATAAGTAGAAATCTACTAAAAGTTTCGTTTGTTTATATTGCCATCCTGAGATAATCGTCTCCATGCTCCAAATCCTTTTTAAAGCCATTTCAAAGGCATTTTGCGCATACATGAAATGAACACATTTTTCTCCAAAACTATAACACATGCAAGCTTGTCCTGTTTGGTGGAGATGATATTTAATGAAATAAGTAGAAATCCACTAAAAGTTTTGTTTGGTTATCTTGCAATCCCGAGATAATCGTCTCCATGCTCCAAATCCATTTTAAAGCCATTTTTAAGGCATTTCGCGCATACATGAAATGAACACATTTTTCTCCAAAACTATAACAGATGCAAGCTTGTCCTGTTTGGTGGAGATGATATTTAATAAAATAAGTAGAAATCCACCAAAAGTTTTGTTTGGTTATCTTGCAATCCCGAGATAATCGTCTCCATGCTCCAAATCCATTTTAAAGTCATTTTTAAGGCATTTCGCGCATACATGAAATGAACACATTTTTCTCCAAAACTATAACAGATGCAAGCTTGTCCTGTTTGGTGGAGATGATATTTAATAAAATAAGTAGAAATCCACTAAAAGTTTTGTTTGGTTATCTTGAAATCCCGAGATAATCGTCTCCATGCTCCAAATCCATTTTAAAGCCATTTCAAAGGCATTTTGCGCATACATGAAATGAACACATTTTTCTCCAAAACTATAACACATGCAAGCTTGTCCTGTTTGGTGGAGATGATATTTAATAAAATAAGTAGAAATCCACTAAAAGTTTTGTTTGGTTATCTTGCAATCCCGAGATAATCGTCTCCATGCTCCAAATCCATTTTAAAGCCATTTTTAAGGCATTTCGCGCATACATGAAATGAACACATTTTTCTCCAAAACTATAACAGATGCAAGCTTGTCCTGTTTGGTGGAGATGATATTTAATAAAATAAGTAGAAATCTACTAAAAGTTTCGTTTGTTTATATTGCCATCCTGAGATAATCGTCTCCATGCTCCAAATCCATTTTAAAGCCATTTCAAAGGCATTTTGCGCATACATGAAATGAACACATTTTTCTCCAAAACTATAACACATGCAAGCTTGTCCTGTTTGGTGGAGATGATATTTAATAAAATAAGTAGAAATCCACTAAAAGTTTTGTTTGGTTATCTTGCAATCCCGAGATAATCGTCTCCATGCTCCAAATCCATTTTAAAGCCATTTTTAAGGCATTTCGCGCATACATGAAATGAACACATTTTTCTCCAAAACTATAACAGATGCAAGCTTGTCCTGTTTGGTGGAGATGATATTTAATAAAATAAGTAGAAATCCACTAAAAGTTTTGTTTGGTTATCTTGCAATCCCGAGATAATCGTCTCCATGCTCCAAATCCATTTTAAAGCCATTTTTAAGGCATTTCGCGCATACATGAAATGAACACATTTTTCTCCAAAACTATAACAGATGCAAGCTTGTCCTGTTTGGTGGAGATGATATTTAATAAAATAAGTAGAAATCCACTAAAAGTTTTGTTTGGTTATCTTGCAATCCCGAGATAATCGTCTCCATGCTCCAAATCCATTTTAAAGTCATTTTTAAGGCATTTCGCGCATACATGAAATGAACACATTTTTCTCCAAAACTATAACAGATGCAAGCTTGTCCTGTTTGGTGGAGATGATATTTAATAAAATAAGTAGAAATCCACTAAAAGTTTTGTTTGGTTATCGTGCAATCCCGAGATAATCGTCTCCATGCTCCAAATCCATTTTAAAGCCATTTCAAAGGCATTTTGCGCATACATGAAATGAACACATTTTTCTCCAAAACTATAACACATGCAAGCTTGTCCTGTTTGGTGGAGATGATATTTAATAAAATAAGTAGAAATCCACTAAAAGTTTTGTTTGGTTATCTTGCAATCCCGAGATAATCGTCTCCATGCTCCAAATCCATTTTAAAGCCATTTGTAAGGCATTTCGCGCATACATGAAATGAACACATTTTTCTCCAAAACTATAACAGATGCAAGCTTGTCCTGTTTGGTGGAGATGATATTTAATAAAATAAGTAGAAATCCACTAAAAGTTTTGTTTGGTTATATTGCAATCCCGAGATAATCGTCTCCATGCTCCAAATCCATTTTAAAGCCATTTTTAAGGCATTTCGCGAATACATGAAATGAACACATTTTTCTCTAAAACTATAACAGATGCAAGCTTGTCCTGTTTGGTGGAGATGATATTTAATAAAATAAGTAGAAATCCACTAAAAGTTTTGTTTGGTTATCTTGCAATCCCGAGATAATCGTCTCCATGCTCCAAATGCATTTTAAAGCCATTTTTAAGGCATTTCGCGCATACATGAAATGAACACATTTTTCTCCAAAACTATAACAGATGCAAGCTTGTCCTGTTTGGTGGAGATGATATTTAATAAAATAAGTAGAAATCAACTAAAAGTTTTGTTTGGTTATCTTGCAATCCCGAGATAATCGTCTCCATGCTCCAAATCCATTTTAAAGCCATTTTTAAGGCATTTCGCGCATACATGAAATGAACACATTTTTCTCCAAAACTATAACAGATGCAAGCTTGTCCTGTTTGGTGGAGATGATATTTAATAAAATAAGTAGAAATCCACTAAAAGTTTTGTTTGGTTATCTTGCAATCCCGAGATAATCGTCTCCATGCTCCAAATCCATTTTAAAGCCATTTTTAAGGCATTTCGCGCATACATAAAATGAACACATTTTTCTCCAAAACTATAACAGATGCAAGCTTGTCCTGTTTAGTGGAGATGATATTTAATAAAATAAGTAGAAATCCACTAAAAGTTTTGTTTGGTTATCTTGCAATCCCGAGATAATCGTCTCCATGCTCCAAATCCATTTTAAAGCCATTTTTAAGGCATTTCGCGCATACATGAAATGAACACATTTTTCTCCAAAACTATAACAGATGCAAGCTTGTCCTGTTTGGTGGAGATAATATTTAATAAAATAAGTAGAAATCTTCTAAAAGTTTCGTTTGTTTATATTGCCATCCTGAGATAATCGTCTCCATGCTCCAAATCCATTTTAAAGCCATTTCAAAGGCATTTTGCGCATACATGAAATGAACACATTTTTCTCCAAAACTATAACACATGCAAGCTTGTCCTGTTTGGTGGAGATGATATTTAATAAAATAAGTAGAAATCCACTAAAAGTTTTGTTTGGTTATCTTGCAATCCCGAGATAATCGTCTCCATGCTCCAAATCCATTTTAAAGCCATTTTTAAGGCATTTCGCGCATACATGAAATGAACACATTTTTCTCCAAAACTATAACAGATGCAAGCTTGTCCTGTTTGGTGGAGATGATATTTAATAAAATAAGTAGAAATCCACTAAAAGTTTTGTTTGGTTATCTTGCAATCCCGAGATAATCGTCTCCATGCTCCAAATCCATTTTAAAGCCATTTTTAAGGCATTTCGCGCATACATGAAATGAACACATTTTTCTCCAAAACTATAACAGATGCAAGCTTGTCCTGTTTGGTGGAGATGATATTTAATAAAATAAGTAGAAATCCACTAAAAGTTTTGTTTGGTTATCTTGCAATCCCGAGATAATCGTCTCCATGCTCCAAATCCATTTTAAAGCCATTGTTAAGGCATTTCGCGCATACATGAAATGAACACATTTTTCTCCAAAACTATAACAGATGCAAGCTTGTCCTGTTTGGTGGAGATGATATTTAATAAAATAAGTAGAAATCCACTAAAAGTTTTGTTTGGTTATCTTGCAATCCCGAGATAATCGTCTCCATGCTCCAAATCCATTTTAAAGCCATTTTTAAGGCATTTCGCGCATACATGAAATGAACACATTTTTCTCCAAAACTATAACAGATGCAAGCTTGTCCTGTTTGGTGGAGATGATATTTAATAAAATAAGTAGAAATCCACTAAAAGTTTTGTTTGGTTATATTGCAATCCCGAGATAATCGTCTCCATGCTCCAAATCCATTTTAAAGCCATTTTTAAGGCATTTCGCGCATACATGAAATGAACACATTTTTCTCCAAAACTATAACAGATGCAAGCTTGTCCTGTTTGGTGGAGATGATATTTAATAAAATAAGTAGAAATCCACTAAAAGTTTTGTTTGGTTATCTTGCAATCCCGAGATAATCGTCTCCATGCTCCAAATCCATTTTAAAGCCATTTTTAAGGCATTTCGCGCATACATGAAATGAACACATTTTTCTCCAAAACTATAACAGATGCAAGCTTGTCCTGTTTGGTGGAGATGATATTTAATAAAATAAGTAGAAATCTACTAAAAGTTTCGTTTGTTTATATTGCCATCCTGAGATAATCGTCTCCATGCTCCAAATCCATTTTAAAGCCATTTCAAAGGCATTTTGCGCATACATGAAATGAACACATTTTTCTCCAAAACTATAACACATGCAAGCTTGTCCTGTTTGGTGGAGATGATATTTAATAAAATAAGTAGAAATCCACTAAAAGTTTTGTTTGGTTATATTGCAATCCCGAGATAATCGTCTCCATGCTCCAAATCCATTTTAAAGCCATTTTTAAGGCATTTCGCGCATACATGAAATGAACACATTTTTCTCCAAAACTATAACAGATGCAAGCTTGTCCTGTTTGGTGGAGATGATATTTAATAAAATAAGTAGAAATCCACTAAAAGTTTTGTTTGGTTATCTTGCAATCCCGAGATAATCGTCTCCATGCTCCAAATCCATTTTAAAGCCATTTTTAAGGCATTTCGCGCATACATGAAATGAACACATTTTTCTCCAAAACTATAACAGATGCAAGCTTGTCCTGTTTGGTGGAGATGATATTTAATAAAATAAGTAGAAATCTACTAAAAGTTTCGTTTGTTTATATTGCCATCCTGAGATAATCGTCTCCATGCTCCAAATCCATTTTAAAGCCATTTCAAAGGCATTTTGCGCATACATGAAATGAACACATTTTTCTCCAAAACTATAACACATGCAAGCTTGTCCTGTTTGGTGGAGATGATATTTAATAAAATAAGTAGAAATCCACTAAAAGTTTTGTTTGGTTATCTTGCAATCCCGAGATAATCGTCTCCATGCTCCAAATCCATTTTAAAGTCATTTTTAAGGCATTTCGCGCATACATGAAATGAACACATTTTTCTCCAAAACTATAACAGATGCAAGCTTGTCCTGTTTGGTGGAGATGATATTTAATAAAATAAGTAGAAATCCACTAAAAGTTTTGTTTGGTTATCTTGCAATCCCGAGATAATCGTCTCCATGCTCCAAATCCATTTTAAAGCCATTTCAAAGGCATTTTGCGCATACATGAAATGAACACATTTTTCTCCAAAACTATAACACATGCAAGCTTGTCCTGTTTGGTGGAGATGATATTTAATAAAATAAGTAGAAATCCACTAAAAGTTTTGTTTGGTTATCTTGCAATCCCGAGATAATCGTCTCCATGCTCCAAATCCATTTTAAAGCCATTTTTAAGGCATTTCGCGCATACATGAAATGAACACATTTTTCTCCAAAACTATAACAGATGCAAGCTTGTCCTGTTTGGTGGAGATGATATTTAATAAAATAAGTAGAAATCCACTAAAAGTTTTGTTTGGTTATCTTGCAATCCCGAGATAATCGTCTCCATGCTCCAAATCCATTTTAAAGCCATTTTTAAGGCATTTCGCGCATACATGAAATGAACACATTTTTCTCCAAAACTATAACAGATGCAAGCTTGTCCTGTTTGGTGGAGATGATATTTAATAAAATAAGTAGAAATCCACTAAAAGTTTTGTTTGGTTATCTTGCAATCCCGAGATAATCGTCTCCATGCTCCAAATCCATTTTAAAGCCATTTTTAAGGCATTTCGCGCATACATGAAATGAACACATTTTTCTCCAAAACTATAACAGATGCAAGCTTGTCCTGTTTGGTGGAGATGATATTTAATAAAATAAGTAGAAATCCACTAAAAGTTTTGTTTGGTTATATTGCAATCCCGAGATAATCGTCTCCATGCTCCAAATCCATTTTAAAGCCATTTTTAAGGCATTTCGCGCATACATGAAATGAACACATTTTTCTCCAAAACTATAACAGATGCAAGCTTGTCCTGTTTGGTGGAGATGATATTTAATAAAATAAGTAGAAATCCACTAAAAGTTTTGTTTGGTTATCTTGCAATCCCGAGATAATCGTCTCCATGCTCCAAATCCATTTTAAAGCCATTTTTAAGGCATTTCGCGCATACATGAAATGAACACATTTTTCTCCAAAACTATAACAGATGCAAGCTTGTCCTGTTTGGTGGAGATATTTAATAAAATAAGTAGAAATCCACTAAAAGTTTTGTTTGGTTATCTTGCAATCCCGAGATAATCGTCTCCATGCTCCAAATCCATTTTAAAGCCATTTTTAAGGCATTTCGCGCATACATGAAATGAACACATTTTTCTCCAAAACTATAACAGATGCAAGCTTGTCCTGTTTGGTGGAGATGATATTTAATAAAATAAGTAGAAATCCACTAAAAGTTTTGTTTGGTTATCTTGCAATCCCGAGATAATCGTCTCCATGCTCCAAATCCATTTTAAAGCCATTTTAAGGCATTTCGCGCATACATGAAATGAACACATTTTTCTCCAAAACTATAACAGATGCAAGCTTGTCCTGTTTGGTGGAGATGATATTTAATAAAATAAGTAGAAATCCACTAAAAGTTTTGTTTGGTTATCTTGCAATCCCGAGATAATCGTCTCCATGCTCCAAATCCATTTTAAAGCCATTTTTAAGGCATTTCGCGCATACATAAAATGAACACATTTTTCTCCAAAACTATAACAGATGCAAGCTTGTCCTGTTTGGTGGAGATAATATTTAATAAATTAAGTAGAAATCTACTAAAAGTTTCGTTTGTTTATATTGCCATCCTGAGATAATCGTCTCCATGCTCAAATCCATTTTAAAGCCATTTCAAAGGCATTTTGCGCATACATGAAATGAACACATTTTTCTCCAAAACTATAACACATGCAAGCTTGTCCTGTTTGGTGGAGATGATATTTAATAAAATAAGTAGAAATCCACTAAAAGTTTTGTTTGGTTATCTTGCAATCCCGAGATAATCGTCTCCATGCTCCAAATCCATTTTAAAGCCATTTTTAAGGCATTTCGCGCATACATGAAATGAACACATTTTTCTCCAAAACTATAACAGATGCAAGCTTGTCCTGTTTGGTGGAGATGATATTTAATAAAATAAGTAGAAATCCACTAAAAGTTTTGTTTGGTTATCTTGCAATCCCGAGATAATCGTCTCCATGCTCCAAATCCATTTTAAAGCCATTTTTAAGGCATTTCGCGCATACATGAAATGAACACATTTTTCTCCAAAACTATAACAGATGCAAGCTTGTCCTGTTTGGTGGAGATGATATTTATTAAAATAAGTAGAAATCCACTAAAAGTTTTGTTTGGTTATCTTGCAATCCCGAGATAATCGTCTCCATGCTCCAAATCCATTTTAAAGCCATTTTTTAAGGCATTTCGCGCATACATGAAATGAACACATTTTTCTCCAAAACTATAACAGATGCAAGCTTGTCCTGTTTGGTGGAGATAATATTTAATAAAATAAGTAGAAATCTACTAAAAGTTTCGTTTGTTTATATTGCCATCCCGAGATAATCGTCTCCATGCTCCAAATCCATTTTAAAGCCATTTCAAAGGCATTTTGCGCATACATGAAATAAACACATTTTTCTCCAAAACTATAACACATGCAAGCTTGTCCTGTTTGGTGGAGATGATATTTAATAAAATAAGTAGAAATCCACTAAAAGTTTTGTTTGGTTATCTTGCAATCCCGAGATAATCGTCTCCATGCTCCAAATCCATTTTAAAGCCATTTTTAAGGCATTTCGCGCATACATGAAATGAACACATTTTTCTCCAAAACTATAACAGATGCAAGCTTGTCCTGTTTGGTGGAGATGATATTTAATAAAATAAGTAGAAATCCACTAAAAGTTTTGTTTGGTTATCTTGCAATCCCGAGATAATCGTCTCCATGCTCCAAATCCATTTTAAAGCCATTTCAAAGGCATTTTGCGCATACATGAAATGAACACATTTTTCTCCAAAACTATAACACATGCAAGCTTGTCCTGTTTGGTGGAGATGATATTTAATAAAATAAGTAGAAATCCACTAAAAGTTTTGTTTGGTTATCTTGCAATCCCGAGATAATCGTCTCCATGCTCCAAATCCATTTTAAAGCCATTTTTAAGGCATTTCGCGCATACATGAAATGAACACATTTTTCTCCAAAACTATAACAGATGCAAGCTTGTCCTGTTTGGTGGAGATGATATTTAATAAAATAAGTAGAAATCCACTAAAAGTTTTGTTTGGTTATCTTGCAATCCCGAGATAATCGTCTCCATGCTCCAAATCCATTTTAAAGCCATTTTTAAGGCATTTCGCGCATACATGAAATGAACACATTTTTCTCCAAAACTATAACAGATGCAAGCTTGTCCTGTTTGGTGGAGATGATATTTAATAAAATAAGTAGAAATCCACTAAAAGTTTTGTTTGGTTATCTTGCAATCCCGAGATAATCGTCTCCATGCTCCAAATCCATTTTAAAGCCATTTTTAAGGCATTTCGCGCATACATGAAATGAACACATTTTTCTCCAAAACTATAACAGATGCAAGCTTGTCCTGTTTGGTGGAGATAATATTTAATAAAATAAGTAGAAATCTACTAAAAGTTTTGTTTGTTTATATTGCCATCCTGAGATAATCGTCTCCATGCTCCAAATCCATTTTAAAGCCATTTCAAAGGCATTTTGCGCATACATGAAATGAACACATTTTTCTCCAAAACTATAACACATGCAAGCTTGTCCTGTTTGGTGGAGATGATATTTAATAAAATAAGTAGAAATCCACTAAAAGTTTTGTTTGGTTATCTTGCAATCCCGAGATAATCGTCTCCATGCTCTAAATCCATTTTAAAGCCATTTTTAAGGCATTTCGCGCATACATGAAATGAACACATTTTTCTCCAAAACTATAACAGATGCAAGCTTGTCCTGTTTGGTGGAGATGATATTTAATAAAATAAGTAGAAATCCACTAAAAGTTTTGTTTGGTTATCTTGCAATCCCGAGATAATCGTCTCCATGCTCCAAATCCATTTTAAAGCCATTTTTAAGGCATTTCGCGCATACATGAAATGAACACATTTTTCTCCAAAACTATAACAGATGCAAGCTTGTCCTGTTTGGTGGAGATGATATTTATTAAAATAAGTAGAAATCCACTAAAAGTTTTGTTTGGTTATCTTGCAATCCCGAGATAATCGTCTCCATGCTCCAAATCCATTTTAAAGCCATTTTTTAAGGCATTTCGCGCATACATGAAATGAACACATTTTTCTCCAAAACTATAACAGATGCAAGCTTGTCCTGTTTGGTGGAGATAATATTTAATAAAATAAGTAGAAATCTACTAAAAGTTTCGTTTGTTTATATTGCCATCCTGAGATAATCGTCTCCATGCTCCAAATCCATTTTAAAGCCATTTCAAAGGCATTTTGCGCATACATGAAATGAACACATTTTTCTCCAAAACTATAACACATGCAAGCTTGTCCTGTTTGGTGGAGATGATATTTAATAAAATAAGTAGAAATCCACTAAAAGTTTTGTTTGGTTATCTTGCAATCCCGAGATAATCGTCTCCATGCTCCAAATCCATTTTAA
This sequence comes from Anomaloglossus baeobatrachus, assembly GCF_048569485.1. Lineage (NCBI taxonomy): Eukaryota > Metazoa > Chordata > Amphibia > Anura > Aromobatidae > Anomaloglossus > Anomaloglossus baeobatrachus. Next base: position 8,171 of record NW_027443855.1, on the reverse strand, counting down.
AGCCATTTTTAAGGCATTTCGCGCATACATGAAATGAACACATTTTTCTCCAAAACTATAACAGATGCAAGCTTGTCCTGTTTGGTGGAGATGATATTTAATAAAATAAGTAGAAATCCACTAAAAGTTTTGTTTGGTTATCTTGCAATCCCGAGATAATCGTCTCCATGCTCCAAATCCATTTTAAAGCCATTTTTAAGGCATTTCGCGCATACATGAAATGAACACATTTTTCTCCAAAACTATAACAGATGCAAGCTTGTCCTGTTTGGTGGAGATGATATTTAATAAAATAAGTAGAAATCCACTAAAAGTTTTGTTTGGTTATCTTGCAATCCCGAGATAATCGTCTCCATGCTCCAAATCCATTTTAAAGCCATTTTTAAGGCATTTCGCGCATACATGAAATGAACACATTTTTCTCCAAAACTATAACAGATGCAAGCTTGTCCTGTTTGGTGGAGATGATATTTAATAAAATAAGTAGAAATCCACTAAAAGTTTTTTTTGGTTATCTTGCAATCCCGAGATAATCGTCTCCATGCTCCAAATCCATTTTAAAGCCATTTCAAAGGCATTTTGCGCATACATAAAATGAACACATTTTTCTCCAAAACTATAACACATGCAAGCTTGTCCTGTTTGGTGGAGATGATATTTAATAAAATAAGTAGAAATCCACTAAAAGTTTTGTTTGGTTATCTTGCAATCCCGAGATAATCGTCTCCATGCTCCAAATCCATTTTAAAGCCATTTTTAAGGCATTTCGCGCATACATGAAATGAACACATTTTTCTCCAAAACTATAACAGATGCAAGCTTGTCCTGTTTGGTGGAGATGATATTTAATAAAATAAGTAGAAATCCACTAAAAGTTTTGTTTGGTTATCTTGCAATCCCGAGATAATCGTCTCCATGCTCCAAATCCATTTTAAAGCCATTTTTAAGGCATTTCGCGCATACATGAAATGAACACATTTTTCTCCAAAACTATAACAGATGCAAGCTTGTCCTGTTTGGTGGAGATGATATTTAATAAAATAAGTAGAAATCCACTAAAAGTTTTGTTTGGTTATCTTGCAATCCCGAGATAATCGTCTCCATGCTCCAAATCCATTTTAAAGCCATTTTTAAGGCATTTCGCGCATACATGAAATGAACACATTTTTCTCCAAAACTATAACAGATGCAAGCTTGTCCTGTTTGGTGGAGATGATATTTAATAAAATAAGTAGAAATCCACTAAAAGTTTTGTTTGGTTATATTGCAATCCCGAGATAATCGTCTCCATGCTCCAAATCCATTTTAAAGCCATTTTTAAGGCATTTCGCGCATACATGAAATGAACACATTTTTCTCCAAAACTATAACAGATGCAAGCTTGTCCTGTTTGGTGGAGATGATATTTAATAAAATAAGTAGAAATCCACTAAAAGTTTTGTTTGGTTATCTTGCAATCCCGAGATAATCGTCTCCATGCTCCAAATCCATTTTAAAGCCATTTTTAAGGCATTTCGCGCATACATGAAATGAACACATTTTTCTCCAAAACTATAACAGATGCAAGCTTGTCCTGTTTGGTGGAGATGATATTTAATAAAATAAGTAGAAATCCACTAAAAGTTTTGTTTGGTTATCTTGCAATCCCGAGATAATCGTCTCCATGCTCCAAATCCATTTTAAAGCCATTTTTAAGGCATTTCGCGCATACATGAAATGAACACATTTTTCTCCAAAACTATAACAGATGCAAGCTTGTCCTGTTTGGTGGAGATGATATTTAATAAAATAAGTAGAAATCCACTAAAAGTTTTGTTTGGTTATCTTGCAATCCCGAGATAATCGTCTCCATGCTCCAAATCCATTTTAAAGCCATTTTTAAGGCATTTCGCGCATACATGAAATGAACACATTTTTCTCCAAAACTATAACAGATGCAAGCTTGTCCTGTTTGGTGGAGATGATATTTAATAAAATAAGTAGAAATCCACTAAAAGTTTTGTTTGGTTATCTTGCAATCCCGAGATAATCGTCTCCATGCTCCAAATCCATTTTAAAGCCATTTTTAAGCATTTCGCGCATACATGAAATGAACACATTTTTCTCCAAAACTATAACAGATGCAAGCTTGTCCTGTTTGGTGGAGATGATATTTAATAAAATAAGTAGAAATCCACTAAAAGTTTTGTTTGGTTATCTTGCAATCCCGAGATAATCGTCTCCATGCTCCAAATCCATTTTAAAGCCATTTTTAAGGCATTTCGCGCATACATGAAATGAACACATTTTTCTCCAAAACTATAACAGATGCAAGCTTGTCCTGTTTGGTGGAGATGATATTTAATAAAATAAGTAGAAATCCACTAAAAGTTTTGTTTGGTTATCTTGCAATCCCGAGATAATCGTCTCCATGCTCCAAATCCATTTTAAAGCCATTTTTAAGGCATTTCGCGCATACATGAAATGAACACATTTTTCTCCAAAACTATAACAGATGCAAGCTGTCCTGTTTGGTGGAGATGATATTTAATAAAATAAGTAGAAATCCACTAAAAGTTTTGTTTGGTTATATTGCAATCCCGAGATAATCGTCTCCATGCTCCAAATCCATTTTAAAGCCATTTTTAAGGCATTTCGCGCATACATGAAATGAACACATTTTTCTCCAAAACTATAACAGATGCAAGATTGTCCTGTTTGGTGGAGATGATATTTAATAAAATAAGTAGAAATCCACTAAAAGTTTTGTTTGGTTATCTTGCAATCCCGAGATAATCGTCTCCATGCTCCAAATCCATTTAAAAGCCATTTTTAAGGCATTTCGCGCATACATGAAATGAACACATTTTTCTCCAAAACTATAACAGATGCAAGCTTGTCCTGTTTGGTGGAGATGATATTTAATAAAATAAGTAGAAATCCACTAAAAGTTTTGTTTGGTTATCTTGCAATCCCGAGATAATCGTCTCCATGCTCCAAATCCATTTTAAAGCCATTTTTAAGGCATTTCGCGCATACATGAAATGAACACATTTTTCTCCAAAACTATAACAGATGCAAGCTTGTCCTGTTTGGTGGAGATGATATTTAATAAAATAAGTAGAAATCCACTAAAAGTTTTGTTTGGTTATCTTGCAATCCCGAGATAATCGTCTCCATGCTCCAAATCCATTTTAAAGCCATTTTTAAGGCATTTCGCGCATACATGAAATGAACACATTTTTCTCCAAAACTATAACAGATGCAAGCTTGTCCTGTTTGGTGGAGATGATATTTAATAAAATAAGTAGAAATCCACTAAAAGTTTTGTTTGGTTATATTGCAATCCCGAGATAATCGTCTCCATGCTCCAAATCCATTTTAAAGCCATTTTTAAGGCATTTCGCGCATACATGAAATGAACACATTTTTCCTCCAAAACTATAACAGATGCAAGCTTGTCCTGTTTGGTGGAGATGATATTTAATAAAATAAGTAGAAATCCACTAAAAGTTTTGTTTGGTTATCTTGCAATCCCGAGATAATCGTCTCCATGCTCCAAATCCATTTTAAAGCCATTTTTAAGGCATTTCGCGCATACATGAAATGAACACATTTTTCTCCAAAACTATAACAGATGCAAGCTTGTCCTGTTGGGTGGAGATGATATTTAATAAAATAAGTAGAAATCCACTAAAAGTTTTGTTTGGTTATCTTGCAATCCCGAGATAATCGTCTCCATGCTCCAAATCCATTTTAAAGCCATTTTTAAGGCATTTCGCGCATACATGAAATGAACACATTTTTCTCCAAAACTATAACAGATGCAAGCTTGTCCTGTTTGGTGGAGATGATATTTAATAAAATAAGTAGAAATCCACTAAAAGTTTTGTTTGGTTATATTGCAATCCCGAGATAATCGTCTCCATGCTCCAAATCCATTTTAAAGCCATTTTTAAGGCATTTCGCGCATACATGAAATGAACACATTTTTCTCCAAAACTATAACAGATGCAAGCTTGTCCTGTTTGGTGGAGATGATATTTAATAAAATAAGTAGAAATCCACTAAAAGTTTTGTTTGGTTATCTTGCAATCCCGAGATAATCGTCTCCATGCTCCAAATCCATTTAAAGCCATTTTTAAGGCATTTCGCGCATACATGAAATGAACACATTTTTCTCCAAAACTATAACAGATGCAAGCTTGTCCTGTTTGGTGGAGATGATATTTAATAAAATAAGTAGAAATCCACTAAAGTTTTGTTTGGTTATCTTGCAATCCCGAGATAATCGTCTCCATGCTCCAAATCCATTTTAAAGCCATTTTTAAGGCATTTCGCGCATACATGAAATGAACACATTTTTCTCCAAAACTATAACAGATGCAAGCTTGTCCTGTTTGGTGGAGATGATATTTAATAAAATAAGTAGAAATCCACTAAAAGTTTTGTTTGGTTATCTTGCAATCCCGAGATAATCGTCTCCATGCTCCAAATCCATTTTAAAGCCATTTTTAAGGCATTTCGCGCATACATGAAATGAACACATTTTTCTCCAAAACTATAACAGATGCAAGCTTGTCCTGTTTGGTGGAGATGATATTAATAAAATAAGTAGAAATCCACTAAAAGTTTTTTTGGTTATCTTGCAATCCCGAGATAATCGTCTCCATGCTCCAAATCCATTTTAAAGCCATTTCAAAGGCATTTTGCGCATACATGAAATGAACACATTTTTCTCCAAAACTATAACACATGCAAGCTTGTCCTGTTTGGTGGAGATGATATTTAATAAAATAAGTAGAAATCCACTAAAAGTTTTGTTTGGTTATCTTGCAATCCCGAGATAATCGTCTCCATGCTCCAAATCAATTTTAAAGCCATTTTAAGGCATTTCGCGCATACATGAAATGAACACATTTTTCTCCAAAACTATAACAGATGCAAGCTTGTCCTGTTTGGTGGAGATGATATTTAATAAAATAAGTAGAAATCCACTAAAAGTTTTGTTTGGTTATCTTGCAATCCCGAGATAATCGTCTCCATGCTCCAAATCCATTTTAAAGCCATTTTTAAGGCATTTCGCGCATACATGAAATGAACACATTTTTCTCCAAAACTATAACAGATGCAAGCTTGTCCTGTTTGGTGGAGATGATAATTTAATAAAATAAGTAGAAATCCACTAAAAGTTTTGTTTGGTTATCTTGCAATCCCGAGATAATCGTCTCCATGCTCCAAATCCATTTTAAAGCCATTTTTAAGGCATTTCGCGCATACATGAAATGAACACATTTTTCTCCAAAACTATAACAGATGCAAGCTTGTCCTGTTGGTGGAGATAATATTTAATAAAATAAGTAGAAATCTACTAAAAGTTTCGTTTGTTTATATTGCCATCCTGAGATAATCGTCTCCATGCTCCAAATCCATTTTAAAGCCATTTCAAAGGCATTTTGCGCATACATGAAATGAACACATTTTTCTCCAAAACTATAACACATGCAAGCTTGTCCTGTTTGGTGGAGATGATATTTAATAAAATAAGTAGAAATCCACTAAAAGTTTTGTTTGGTTATCTTGCAATCCCGAGATAATCGTCTCCATGCTCCAAATCCATTTTAAAGCCATTTTTAAGGCATTTCGCGCATACATGAAATGAACACATTTTTCTCCAAAACTATAACAGATGCAAGCTTGTCCTGTTTGGTGGAGATGATATTAATAAAATAAGTAGAAATCCACTAAAAGTTTTGTTTGGTTATCTTGCAATCCGAGATAATCGTCTCCATGCTCCAAAATCCATTTAAAGCCATTTTTAAGGCATTTCGCGCATACATGAAATGAACACATTTTTCTCCAAAACTATAACAGATGCAAGCTTGTCCTGTTTGGTGGAGATGATATTTATTAAAATAAGTAGAAATCCACTAAAAGTTTTGTTGGTTATCTTGCAATCCCGAGATAATCGTCTCCATGCTCCAAATCCATTTTAAAGCCATTTTTAAGGCATTTCGCGCATACATGAAATGAACACATTTTTCTCCAAAACTATAACAGATGCAAGCTTGTCCTGTTTGGTGGAGATAATATTTAATAAAATAAGTAGAAATCTACTAAAAGTTTCGTTTGTTTATATTGCCATCCTGAGATAATCGTCTCCATGCTCCAAATCCATTTTAAAGCCATTTCAAAGGCATTTTGCGCATACATGAAATGAACACATTTTTCTCCAAAACTATAACACATGCAAGCTTGTCCTGTTTGGTGGAGATGATATTTAATAAAATAAGTAGAAATCCACTAAAAGTTTTGTTTGGTTATCTTGCAATCCCGAGATAATCGTCTCCATGCTCCAAATCCATTTTAAAGCCATTTTTAAGGCATTTCGCGCATACATGAAATGAACACATTTTTCTCCAAAACTATAACAGATGCAAGCTTGTCCTGTTTGGTGGAGATGATATTTATTAAAATAAGTAGAAATCCACTAAAAGTTTTGTTTGGTTATCTTGCAATCCCGAGATAATCGTCTCCATGCTCCAAATCCATTTTAAAGCCATTTTTAAGGCATTTCGCGCATACATGAAATGAACACATTTTTCTCCAAAACTATAACAGATGCAAGCTTGTCCTGTTTGGTGAGATGATATTTAATAAAATAAGTAGAAATCCACTAAAAGTTTTTTTTGGTTATCTTGCAATCCCGAGATAATCGTCTCCATGCTCCAAATCCATTTTAAAGCCATTTCAAAGGCATTTGCGCATACATGAAATGAACACATTTTTCTCCAAAACTATAACACGATGCAAGCTTGTCCTGTTTGGTGGAGATGATATTTAATAAAATAAGTAGAAATCCACTAAAAGTTTTGTTTGGTTATCTTGCAATCCGAGATAATCGTCTCATGCTCCAAATCCATTTTAAAGCCATTTTTAAGGCATTTCGCGCATACATGAAATGAACACATTTTTCTCCAAAACTATAACAGATGCAAGCTTGTCCTGTTTGGTGGAGATGATATTTAATAAAATAAGTAGAAATCCACTAAAAGTTTTGTTTGGTTATCTTGCAATCCCGAGATAATCGTCTCCATGCTCCAAATCCATTTTAAAGCCATTTTTAAGGCATTTCGCGCATACATGAAATGAACACATTTTTCTCCAAAACTATAACAGATGCAAGCTTGTCCTGTTTGGTGGAGATGATATTTAATAAAATAAGTAGAAATCCACTAAAAGTTTTGTTTGGTTATCTTGCAATCCCGAGATAATCGTCTCCATGCTCCAAATCCATTTTAAAGCCATTTTTAAGGCATTTCGCGCATACATGAAATGAACACATTTTTCTCCAAAACTATAACAGATGCAAGCTTGTTCTGTTTGGTGGAGATGATATTTAATAAAATAAGTAGAAATCCACTAAAAGTTTTGTTTGGTTATCTTGCAATCCGAGATAATCGTCTCCATGCTCCAAATCCATTTTAAAGCCATTTTTAAGGCATTTCGCGCATACATGAAATGAACACATTTTTCTCCAAAACTATAACAGATGCAAGCTTGTCCTGTTTGGTGGAGATGATATTTAATAAAATAAGTAGAAATCCACTAAAAGTTTTGTTTGGTTATCTTGCAATCCCGAGATAATCGTCTCCATGCTCCAAATCCATTTTAAAGCATTTTTAAGGCATTTCGCGCATACATGAAATGAACACATTTTTCTCCAAAACTATAACAGATGCAAGCTTGTCCTGTTTGGTGGAGATGATATTTAATAAAATAAGTAGAAATCCACTAAAAGTTTTGTTTGGTTATCTTGCAATCCGAGATAATCGTCTCCATGCTCCAAATCCATTTTAAAGCCATTTTAAGGCATTTCGCGCATTACATGAAATGAACACATTTTTCTCCAAAACTATAACAGATGCAAGCTTGTCCTGTTTGGTGGAGATGATATTTAATAAAATAAGTAGAAATCCACTAAAAGTTTTGTTTGGTTATCTTGCAATCCGAGATAATCGTCTCCATGCTCCAAATCCATTTTAAAAGCCATTTTTAAGGCATTTCGCGCATACATGAAATGAACACATTTTTCTCCAAAACTATAACAGATGCTAGCTTGTCCTGTTGGTGGAGATGATATTTAATAAAATAAGTAGAAATCCACTAAAAGTTTTGTTTGGTTATCTGCA
>NW_027443854.1:0-33812 GCF_048569485.1 Anomaloglossus baeobatrachus | reverse complement strand
AAAAGAAAATTATTTGAAAAAACACTCCCCGAAACATTCCTCTTTCCCCAATTTATTGAAAATAAAGAAATTCCGGTCGCTGTAATCCATTTTGGAGGTCCCACGCCGACTCTGGATCTTCTAGAATATGGAGGGCACGTTCAGGGAACGTATCCCCCATTTTCTGGAAGAGCAAGCTCTCCATGAGCAGTGTGGGTGCAGTAATCTGAGAATACTGCACTCACACTGCCCCGGTCCAACTTAGGGCAGAGTGACCTGCAGTAACCTCATTCCAGAATATGAGGGGCACGCTCACAGAACGTACCCCCCATTTTCTGGAACAGCAGTCTCTCCATGTGAGGAGTGTGGCTGCAGATTACTGCACTCACTCTCCCCCGGTCCACAGTGGAGCAGCCTGTGCAGCAGCGACGTCAGCGTCCCTGCTTGCAGGGATCCAGCTGACAGCCGCTGTCTGCGCATGCGCCGCCAGCATTCAAGAAGGAGGCGGCGTGATCGCGGGACGGATCACCAGACAGGTAACGTAAGACCGGGGGCTGGGGAGGGTGACGGGGGGTGACCTAGCGGGACCTGGGGACACCTTTCTGTCGCATGTGACGTGTCACATGCGGCAGAAAGAGCAGAATGAATGCGGCCGCGCGCTGTGCGCCGCCATCTTCCACGCTCCGGAGGGGGGAGGGGGGGTGGCTCTGGAGAACCGGAGGGGGCTCCAGTGACCAGAGGGCTCCGGTGGACCGGAGGAGGGGTCAGGGGGAGGACATTTCCCTCCGATCTGAAATGTTTGATCATTTCAGATCGGAGGGAAATGAATGCAGAGCCGCCGCCGGCGGCAGTTTTCTGTGCACTTCGTCGCCATTTTGAGTGCTCCGGAGGGGGGGGTAGGGGTGGTGGGGGGACTCTCCGGTACCAGGGGCTTTGGGGGCACTAGGGGTTTAGATTTCTTTCTCATCTGACATGTTTGATCATGTCAGATGAAAAAGAAATCAGTTTTACCGGCCATTTCTTTTTTTTTCATGTGTTCGACGGTATACAGTGTATACCACTGATCACATGATCGGGGTCCAAAAAAAACACCCCGATTCATAATCTGGGGGGTCTCAGCTACCCCCGGTAGCTGAAACCCCCGAGATTTTCGGTCGCTGGGGGGCGCTACAGGGTTTTTTCGGGCCGCCGCTTTAAAGCGGCGGAACAGAATAAGTACCCTGTTTTGCCGCCGCTTTAAGTCGTACGGCCGTCGTTATGAGGTTAATGATGTGGACAGCAATAAGATGCTAGTAGAACAATTCCTGCAAGGGCTGGGGTCCATGGAAGACTGAAAGCAGCTGCAGCTGTGGGCCCTAGAACACCCCAATCTGGACTTTGGCGTGCTGAAAGATCGGGCCATCAAGGCCCTGCAGGCCCCAACGCCAGATGCTACTGAAGCGGCTTCATGGCCGGCTGAAACCGCTCCTATCACGGTGGCACCTCCACCCCCGGCCCTACCGGCCCTGGCAGCGCCCGTCGGGATGATGGAGGAACTAGCGGCCCAGGTCCGCCGCATGGATGGAGACCTGGCCAAGATCCTCGCCGCACTCCAGCTTCCGATGAGAGTCAAGCCCCCAGAAGGGATCTAGCTTGCCGACAGCCCGGAGGACGTCCCCTGGATGCAGTGGAGAAGGACCAATGACTCACGGTATGGGCCTCCTATCTGTTACAGGTGCAGCAAGCCTGGCCACTACTCTAGGTGGTGCCCGTTAAACGAGCAACCCCTGGGGCCAAGGGCCAATCCTCAGGAGTAGACACCAACGCCCCCCCCGATTGGCAAGACCGGTACGTCGGAGCTCGCCCTATCATCCCCCTGGCAGTGGACGGTGTCCCGCTCATGGCCCTCTTGGACACAGGATCACAGGTAACCACTATACCATATACACTGTACCAGCAGTATTGGGGCACTGACGAACTTGCTCCCTCTGATGACAGCCTGACCCTTATCGCAGCCAATGGACTCCCGCTAACCCAGGTGGGATACAAGCAAGTGACCCTTACTGTGGGACATGCAGAGTTAAAGAATCAAGGGATGATTGTGGTAATGAATGAACCCAGTGATCACACCCCTAAAGTAATCTTGGGGACCAACGTGATGGAGCATTGTATGAGTGAGGTGCTGAATCTGTTGCAGCAGTTGGCCGCCACAGCAGGAGGGGGGCGACAGAGGGCTGTGCAGCGTGAAATCCGGGCCCTTCTGTTTCGGCAGCAAGTGAGCTCGACTGGCGGAGAGATTGTTGGAGTGAGGGTGATGGATGTGGCCCCCTTAGTAGTGCCACCCCGAAGTGAAATGATGATCTGGTGCAGGGCAGCAGTAGGCCCCCAGGGGCGCGACTACCCGGCGATGGTGGAACCCATGCCTTCTGAACACTGGCCCACGGTGATCGCGGCCAGAGGGGTGGTTGACGTTAAAAAGGGGAGAGTGCCTGTAAGAGTGCTGAATTGTGGAGAAGAGGAAGTCAGGCTCCCCCGTTACGCTACCCTCGCCAATTTGCTCACCTTAGACCCTCACACCATTCACGAAGCTGTCCCTCCTACCTCAGCATCCCCTGCCAGTAACCATACACCCCCTGAACAGTTAGAGGAGTGGTGCCAGGAACTACACGTAGGTACTGAAACCACACCCACGCAGCACAAAGAGGGGGTATACCGAGTAGTGCAAGAGTATGAACAGGTTTTCAGCAAGCACCCATTAGATTTCGGGAGGATTAAGGGGATTCAAAACCATAGGCCTACACCCACCCATCAAAGAGAGGTATAGGCCCATTCTGCCAGCACACTATCAATGCGCTAAAGACATGTTGAGGAATATGAAGAAGGCGGGGGTCATTCGGGATAGTTGTAGTCCCTGGGCAGCCCCACTGGTGCTGGTAAAGAAGAAGGACGGCACCATGAGAATGTGTGTGGATTACCGGAAGATCAACCAGATCACGTATAAAGATGCCTATCCTCTCCCCCGTATCGAAGAGTCGCTAGCTGCACTGAGAACTGCTAACTTCTTCTCTACCCTTGACCTCACTAGCGGGTACTGGCAGGTAGCGGTCGCGCCAGAGGACCGTGAGAAGACGGCATTCGCCACTCCCATGGGACTCTGTGAATTTAACAGCATGCCGTTCGGGCTGTGCAATGCCCCTGGAACCTTCCAACGGCTAATGGAGTGCTGCCTGGGGCATCTCAACTTCGAAACGGTCCTACTGTACCTGGACGATGTGATTGTGTATTCCCAGACGTACGAGGCCCATCTGGAACATCTGGCTGAAGTGTTCGCGTCCCTAGCCAAATATGGGATGAAATTGAAGCCCTCTAAGTGCCACCTACTGAAGCCCAGGGTGCAGTACCTCGGACACGAGGTGGGCGCGGAAGGCGTCGCCCCAGATCCCGAGAAGATCACTGCCATTCCGGACTGGCCGAGGCCGACCACAGTGAGGGAAGTGAGACAGTTCCTGCGCCTGGTGGGCTACTATCATCGTTTCATTAAGGGATTCACGAAGATGGCCACCCCCATGCAAGACCTCCTCGTGGGACAGACCAAGGGTGGCAGGCCCTCTGGAACCCCGTTGGCATGCGGAGAGAAGCACGAAGAGTCCTTTCGCCAGCTGAAGACGGCCTTGACCGGGGAAGAAATCCTGGCGTACCCCGACTATAACCTCCCATTCATCCTCTACACCGATGCCAGTAATGTAGGCTTGGGAGCCGTCCTTTCCCAGGTCCAGAACGGAAGGGAAAAAGTGATCGCCTATGCCAGCAGAAAACTCCGGCCCACGGAGAGGAACCCTGAGAATTACAGCTCCTTCAAGCTTGAGTTCCTAGCCCTGGTGTGGGCCATTACTGAGCGATTCCGCCATTACCTCGCAGCCGCTAAGTTCACCACCTATACGGACAATAATCCATTAACCCATCTGGACACGGCCAAGCTGGGTGCGTTGGAGCAGCGGTGGGTGGCCAGGCTGTCTAATTATGACTTCACGATCAAGTACCGAGCCGGCCACAAGAACACCAACGCGGACGCGCTATCCCGGATGCCCCACCTATCGGATGAGGGGCCGGAAGGCGATGATCTCGAAGAAATCGAGCTGCCTGCATTTCACTGGCCACCAGTCAAGCAGTTGCATGTCAAGCAGCAACAGGCGAACCTGGACCCGCTGCCCAGTCAGGGATGGCAAGAAGCCCAAGACCATGCGCCTGCCGTCCAAGTGGTCAAGACCATGATTGAATGAGGTTTCACTAGACTGGACCCTGCTGCTCTGCCTGAGGCCTAATGGCTGTGGAAAGAACGAGCCCGGCTGCATCTGGACCAGGGGAAACTGTATCGGGAATTGATCAACCCGAAGACCCATGAGAAGGTTCGTCAGCTTGTGGTTCCTCAGGCTAGTGTGCCCACAGTTCTCCGGCTTACCATGACGGAGCCGGGCACTTTGGGTGGAAGAAGCTGGAGATGCTGTTGAGAGAGCGGTTCTATTGGAGTGGGATGCGGGAGTCTGTGGAGGCCTGGTGCCGAGAATGTGGTACCTGTGCACTGAGAAGAAGGGACGAGGCTAGCCAGAAGGCCCCTCTACGCCCAATCATCACTCATCAGCCGGTGGAGTTGGTCGCCCTGGACCATGTCAAACTCGCCCCTAGCCGAAGTGGGTACACCTACGCCCTGACCATCGTAGACCACTACTCGAGATTCATGGTGGTTGTCCCAGTCAAGGACCTGACCGGCCGTACCGCCGCTAGAGCATTTCAGGCCTATTTTTGCCGACCGCACGGGTACCCGGAGAGGGTGCTTACCGATCGGGGTCCGGCTTTTGAAGCGGAGGTGTTTCAAGAATTCTGCCAGTTGTACGGCTGCAAGAAGATTCGGACCACGCCTTACTATGCCCAGACTAATGGCATCTGTGAAAAGATGAACCATCTGGTCCTGGGTCTCCTCAAGACGTTACCGTTAGAAGAGCGGAACCTGTGGCCAGAAAAGCTGCCTGACCTGGTCGATATGTACAATAACATCCCCTCTAGCTCTACCAAATGTACACCAGCGTATTTGATGAGAGCTCGGCCAGGCCGGTTGCCGGTGGACCTAGAAATTGGCTTGGAAGCTCCAGAAGCCCTCCCTTCGACTGCTGGATGGGACACTCGGCAGAGAGCGCAGTACCGACAGGTCCAGGAGTACGTAGAAAGGAACCTGTGTCGGAGCCGGGAACAGCAGGAACAGTACTTCAACAAGCGGGCTCCAGCTGGCCCCTTTAAACCTAGGGATGTAGTGCTGAAACGAAAAAGAAGAACCCATAAGCTTGATGACCAGTGGGAAAAGACCCCATATGTCATACAACTCACTGAATGGGAGAATGAGAAGGCCTACCAGATTAGTCGTGACCAGGGTAAGACTTCGGCCACGGTTTCCAGGGACCACCTGAAGAGGGGCGCATCTCCATTGAAGGTGGCAGCTGAAGTTCCAGCCCCCAGACAAACCAGGGAGAAAGAAAAAGAGGTGATCCATACAGTGATGGGTGATTTCCCAGCGGACTGGCCTACACAGAACGGCGCAGTGCTTATTCCGGTAATAATGTTCCCACAACCCGTGGAGGAAAAGGAGACAGAAGTAACCGCCAGTGAACCAGTGCCCATGGCTGCACCTGTACCCAGTCCACCTGAGATTCCGCCGGCCCCACACAGTAGATGGGAAGAGGAACTGACTGTCTCTTCTGTCCCCTTGCCCTCCACTGATAGCATGGGGCCCAGAAGGTCCACACGCCCCAACCTAGGCCAACCCCTGCTTAGGTACAGGGAAACTACCATTTAGGGGTGTCATATGTTAAGTGTGTAAATATGAATGACAAAATCAACCGAAGATCATCTGATTAGCGACAGTGATTATCCCGGCCGTTGCCGGCAAGTTGTCCCCGGAGGTACTTTATGTGTTTACAACCTGCATGAGAGACTACTCATGGACATGGCCAAGAACTGGCAGGCCAGCCACAAACTGGTGGGCATGTAAATAATTTTTGGGATGAAAGCCGTTGCCGCCTCCGGAGAGGCAGATTGGAGGAAGGGCCCGCAGCAGAACAGTCTGGGTATCCAGCCACCACCAGGACCGGTGGCCATCCTCCGGGGGTCAGGGGTCCCCCAAGGACGTGGGGTCCCCTGAAGTGACAGCCGGGTGCGAGTTACCGTACCCGTTCCCGCTCTGGCAGCCTGAACCTGGACTGGGGTCAAGGGGTGCTGCCCACTTCTTAGGGGCAGCATCAGGGCTAGGTTGCTTGGGTGGGAGAGTGGAAGACATCCGTCCGTCCGTCTGTTGTTATTAAAAATGTTTTTGTTTAAATGTGCAACGTTTAAGTGTCCTCACAAGAAATGCTTATATGTTCAAAATGTTTTACATGTTAATTTATATTTTTACAGTTTTTGAAAAAAAAAATAAAACGGACGGGCAGCCCGCGGACGGTCTGCATTTCACCAAGGGGGAATGTGGCGCCCTGGGCTAGCCAAGTCATCACAGATAACACACAAACACCCCCACCCCCATTAGACAGTAACATTAGCCAAACATAAAAATCCTTGTTGCCTCCCTCCAGGGTCTGATGTCCACACCAGGTGGGGCGGAGCCAAGCGGTTGGCCCCACCCACCGAGGAGTTCACAGGCCTGGAGGCAGGAAAAGTGACAGTTGAGTTCAGGAGTTTGAAGAGTGAGGAGTAAACACTTGGGTGTCTGGGTTTGTGGCCCAGGCACTGACAACAAGGTTGGCAGACGGTGGTGGCTGTCTGCAGGAGTGGTGAAGCAACGTGGAACCGTAGAACCGGGGTCGGGCGTTGGCCCGCCGGTACCAACCGGGGAGCAAAGTGAAGCCAGCACATACAGACAGGGCCATCGGACCCCGACCAGGCTTGGAGCCTCCGACAATAGTCAAATCCGAGTGTGACCGGAACCCCAAGGGTTTCCTAACAGCCAAAGACCATATACAATAGGACCAATTGAGTTCAATATACGAAAAACAAAAAACCTCAATTTCAATTAATATTAAACTTTTATTGATATATTTTAAAATTTAGACACCCATTAATAGTGAACACACAAAGGGCGTAGATGATGAAGGGGAGGAGCTAAATATATGGGGTCCCTATAGCACCCTATGGGACCTTGCTCCTACCTACCAACGGAGGGTATGACGCCGTAACTGTTTTGGGCGCCCCCGTTCCACGTCGGCTCACCCTCTAGTTGCCCTAGATAGTTAGTGAATTAAAATAATAATTACACTACGGATGGCCATACAATAGTACTAGAATGTATTAAGTACAAAGTGCTCATGTAATCACACTGTCTGATAGATAACAGCTTCCTATCAGGAAAACCAGGACAAAAAATCAAAAATTAAGCCCCAATATAGGTAGGCTTCTGCAGAAAAATTAGTCCATAGTACATGATCCAGTACAAATTAGTACATGGTACAACAAAGTGCTCATATAATCACACTGTGATAGATAACAGCTTCCTATCAGGAAAACCAGGACAAAAAGAAAAAAAAAAAAAAAAAAACTCAAATATTAAGCCCCAGTATAGGCAGGCTTCTGCAGAAAAATTAGTCCATAGTACATGATCCAGTACAAATTAGTACATAGTACATAATACACAATCTACATTAACATAATGGAGGAGCACATTAACATAATGGAAAATTCAGTTCCATCTGTCAGTTTTTCCTCCCATGTCCCAGTGTGATATAGTATGGTATGGCAATCACACATGGATAAACTTTTACACAATCATAATTGCACAGATCTGCACTGCATAAACCGATGCTGATACATGTAATGCAATGCCTGAGGGCAATCATGCAGATGATTCTTATAGAGCAGAAAATAGGGGTATAGATAACCCCACAGGGAAGAAAAAAATGGTTACTTCCCTTTTAGCAGCATGCTCTGTATCGCCTCTACGCGTTTCCCCTTTCCATGATATAAGGATCTTCAGGAGGCTGGAGGATTGCAGTTATCAGATGTGAATGTAGGAGTAATCCATGGCTGTGTATTATGTACTATGTACTAATTTGTACTGGATCATGTACTATGGACTAATTTTTCTGCAGAAGCCTGCCTATACTGGGGCTTAATATTTGAGGTTTTTTTTTTTGTTTGTTTTTTTTTTCTTTTTGTCCTGGTTTTCCTGATAGGAAGCTGTTATCTATCACAGTGTGATTATATGAGCACTTTGTTGTACCATGTACTAATTTGTACTGGATCATGTACTATGGACTAATTTTTCTGCAGAAGCCTACCTATATTGGGGCTTAATTTTTGATTTTTTGTCCTGGTTTTCCTGATAGGAAGCTGTTATCTATCAGACAGTGTGATTACATGAGCACTTTGTACTTAATACATTCTAGTACTATTGTATGGCCATCCGTAGTGTAATTATTATTTTAATTCACTAACTATCTAGGGCAACTAGAGGGTGAGCCGACGTGGAACGGGGGCGCCCAAAACAGTTACGGCGTCATACCCTCCGTTGGTAGGTAGGAGCAAGGTCCCATAGGGTGCTATAGGGACCCCATATATTTAGCTCCTCCCCTTCATCATCTATGCCCTTTGTGTGTTCACTATTAATGGGTGTCTAAATTTTAAAATATATCAATAAAAGTTTAATATTAATTGAAATTGAGGTTTTTTGTTTTTCGCTAACAGCCAAAGACCCAATAGAAGGCAACCGCCCACACCATGAGGGTATACAGCTACCGTCTAAGGCTAGAGACCCAAGGGCCAGCGCCTGCGGGCAAACGGGCTCCTCCGGCACCCATACACCAGGGAGCGGACTACCGTTGGGGATCCATCGTAGTCAAACAAGTACATCAAGGTGCAGGGAAAGACAGCCGCCATCACCTGTCCGGGGAGAGACACTGCAGCCGGCTGCGGGACCTGTCCATCCAGCCGTTTGGTTTACCGAGGACTTTGTGCATCTCTTACTGAGTGAGTACACCCGTGCCATCAGGCACTGCGCCGCGCTGTCCCTGCAACCCTGCCTCCCCGTCACACCACCGGGCCCCGGGACCACCGACCCCTAACCACGGAGGGGGAAAACAATATCCCAGCTGCTCCCTACCATCGCTCCCGGGATTCCAGTCACCAGCAGCGGTGGTGCCCATCTTCACCACAACCCGTGGGTGGCGTCACGGACTAAATCCCCCAAACCAACCACCCCTTTCACTCACGGGCGAGGAGCGCCGCTCGAGTCCCCGGATCCAGAACACCGCTCGAGCCACCGAGTAGCAGCAGCCGCAGCAGCACCGGACCCGAGCGTTAGCGAGCGCACAGCAGCGGCGGCGTCCTCCCCGCCCGTGACATATATACTGTGTGTGTGACTGAGCAGCATGAGGGAGGCGGAGCCAGCGTGGGTATATACTATATACTATGTGCACAGTGTGTATATGTCGTGGGCGGGGAGGGCGCTGCGCTCGCTAACGCTCAGGTCCGGCGCTGCTGCTGCTGCTGCTGCTCGGTGGCTCAAGCGGTAGGCGAGATCCCGGGGACTCGAGCGGCGCTCCTCGCCCGTGAGTGAAAGGGGTGGTTTGTTGGGGTTTGGGATGTCGGTTTGTGACGCCACCCACGGTATGTGGTGAGGTTGGGACACCACCGCTGCTCGGTACGGGGATCCCGGGAGCAATGACAAGGAGCAGCTGGGATGGTTCTTTCCCCTCCGTGGTTAGGGGGAATTTTGGTGGTCCCGGGGCCCGGTGATGTTGACTGGAAGGTGGATGGCGGGGTTTGGCGAGGTGCAGGCTCGCGGGGGCAGCGCGGTGCCAGACGGCATGGTGGTACTTACTCAGCCAGTAACATACACGGAGTCTCTGGTAAAACAGACGGCTGGATGGACGGGTCCCACAGGCGGCTGGGGTGATCACTCCCGGTAGGTTGGCGGTGACTGTCTCTCTCTGAACCTTTGTTGTGTTTTCGGCCCCGATGGCTTCCCACCGGTAGCCCGCTCCCCAGCGGTGTGTTTGCCAGAGGAGTCCCTTTTGCCCGCAGGCGCTGGCCCTGGGAACCCTAGCTGTGGCGGTAGCTGTATTTCCCTTCACGGTTGAGCGGTTGCCTTCAGTCGGGTCTTTACTGCTGGGAAACCCCGGAGGTTCCCGTTGCTGACGGATTTGACCGGTTTAACGGCGACTCCAAGCCTGGTCGGGGTCCGTAGGCCCTGCCAGATGGTGCTGGCTTCTCTTCGCTCCCCGATCCGGTAACGGCGGGCCACCGCCCGTCCCCGGTCCTTACGGTTGTGCGTCAATCGGCCTCTCCTGCAGACGGTCACCACCGTCTGCCAACCTTGCTCTCAGGTGCCCGGGCCACATACCCGGACACGGTCAGTCTGCTCCAGCTCCTCAACTACTACTCTCCTCCTTCACTTTCCCTCACGGAACTTCAACTAACTCCCTTTTCCCGCCTCCAGGGCTGTGAACTCCTCAGTGGGAGGAGCCAACCGCCTGGCTCCACCCCACCTGGTGTGGACATCAGCCCCTGGAGGGAGGCAACAAGGATTTGTGTCTGACCTTGATGTTCCTAACCGGGGTGTGGGGTGTGTTGTTGCAGTACCTGTGACGACCCGGCTTGTCCAGGGCGCCACATTCCCCCTTGGTTAAACGCAGACCGTCCGCGTGCTGCCCGTCCATCACCGGTTTTATTTTCTCAATTCTGTAGAAAAACGGTAAAACATGTAAAACACAAGCATTTTTATAAAACTTCCCTTACGGGAGGCACTTTCTTAAATGTTACTAAACGGCAGTAAAGTTTATTAAACATACGGCTTCCGCTCTCCCCCCGCCCAAACAACCTGGCCCTGATGCTGACCCTAAGAAGTGGGCAGCACCCCTTGCCCCAGTCCAGAACCAAATTGCCCGAGCGGGTATGGTCCCTTTCAGGGGACCCACGTCCATAGGGGACCCCTGACCCCCGGAGGATGGCCGCCGGTCCAGGTGGTGGCCGGTCCCCAGCCTACTTTACTGCGGGCCCTTCCTCCAATCTGCCTCTCCGGAGGCGGTAACGGTATAAGCCAACATTTTAATTTACATGCCACTAGTTTTTGGTTGCCCTGCAAGTTCTCGGGCTTGTCCATAAGCAGTTTCTTACGCAACGGTGCAGAAAGTCCCAACGGGGACTAGTTGCCGGCAACGGCTGGTTCAATCACGGTGCTAATCTGGTCACAGTCCGGTTGATTACTTTCTCTTATCATTCGGTTACATACTTAACGGTACTGGTGGTCCCAACGGGGACAACTTGTGGCTGAGAACCGCTGATCCTGGAGCGGCTACCACCGCGGAGGGTCGGCCCAGTCCGGGACCGGACGGTACATCGGGTTCTCCTTCCATAGGCAGTCCAGTCCGGAACCGCTGATCGTTGTTGGAAACGGTGGCGAGGGCAGCGTGCTCGGGATTTCCTCTTCCATCAACTGTACTCACTCTGGACCCCTTGCGGCAGGGCCGGTCCCCGGCTCCCACTCAATCAGGGCTGGTTCGGGAACTTGGGTGGCCTGGTCATGACGCGCCACGGCCGCCGCGGCCCCTTGCTCACGGGCCTCCACTACGGCGACCATTCTGCGCATCTCCGCCCTCCAATCCAACAGCTGCTGCAGGCTCTGCGCCCTGACCTTCGTCCAGAACCGGCCCAGCTCTCGAAGCTCACCCGGGCCGCCGTCTTCGAAGGCTACTCCCCCCCTGCTCCTCCAGAGCTTAGATGCTCCGGTGGCGGGTGCTCCCACGCTCCAGCCCCAAGACGCCACCATCTCTCCATCCGCGTCCCCCCTTGGTCTCTTTCCGGCACCTCCTCTTCAGGGGCGGAGCTTCTGCTTTTGCGCCTCCACTGCTCGGGAAGACGCTCGAGCGGGGAACTTTTCGCGCCCAAGATGGCGGCTTTTGAAAATTTTCGGCTGGACACCTCCGGCGGGACACAAGGCGCACTTCTACCAGGCGGTAGAACGGTAAGATCCTGTTCGTGACGCCAAGTTGTCGCGGGCGGGGAGGGCGCTGCGCTCGCTAACGCTCGGGTCCGGCGCTGCTGCTGCTCGGTGGCTCGAGCGGTGGGCGAGATCCCGGGGACTCGAGCGGCGCTCCTCGCCCGTGAGTGAAAGGGGTGGTTTGTTGGGGTTTGGGATGTCGGTTTGTGACGCCACCCACGGTATGTGGTGAGGTTGGGACACCACCGCTGCTCGGTACGGGGATCCCGGGAGCAATGACAAGGAGCAGCTGGGATGGTTCTCTCCCCTCCGTGGTTAGGGGGAATTTTGGTGGTCTCGGGGCCCGGTGATGTTGACTGGAAGGTGGATGGCGGGGTTTGGCGAGGTGCAGGCTCGCGGGGGCAGCGCGGTGCCAGACGGCATGGTGGTACTTACTCAGCCAGTAACGTACACGGAGTCTCTGGTAAAACAGACGGCTGGATGGACGGGTCCCACAGGCGTCTGCGGTGATCACTCCCGGTAGGTTGGCGGTGACTGTCTCTCTCTGAACCTTTGTTGTGTTTTCGGCCCCGATGGCTTCCCACCGGTAGCCCACTCCCCAGCGGTGTGTTTGCCAGAGGAGCCCCTTTTGCCCGCAGGCGCTGGCCCTGGGAACCCTCGCTGTGGCCGTAGATCTATTTCCCTTCACGGTTGAGCGGTTGCCTTCAGTCGGGTCTTTACTGCTGGGAAACCCCGGAGGTTCCTGTCGCTGACGGATTTGACTGGTTTAACGGCGACTCCAAGCCTGGTCGGGGTCCGTAGGTGCTGGCTTCTCTTCGCTCCTCGATCCGGTACCGGCGGGCCACTGCCCGTCCCCGGTCCTACGGTTGTGCGTCAATTGGCGTCTCCTGCAGATGGTCACCACCGTCTGCCAACCTTGCTCTCAGGTGCCTGGGCCAAGTACCCGGACACGGTCAGTCTGCTCCAGCTCCTCAACTACTACTCTCCTCCTTCACTTTCCCTCACGGAACTTCAACTAACTCCCTTTTCCCGCCTCCAGGGCTGTGAACTCCTCAGTGGGAGGAGCCAACCACCTGGCTCCACCCCACCTGGTGTGGACATCAGCCCCTGGAGGGAGGCAACAAGGATTTGTGTCTTACCTTGATGTTCCTAACCGGGGTGTGGGGTGTGTTGTTGCAGTATCTGTGATGTCCTGGCTTGTCCAGGGCGCCACATATATACTGTGTGTGACCAAGCAGCATGAGGGTGGCGGAGCCAGTTTGTGTATATACTATATAACGTGGGTACAGTGTGTATATACTGTGTGTGTGACCGAGCAGTATGAGGGCGGCGGAGTCAGTGTGTGTATATACTATATACCGTGTGTACTGTGTGTATATACTGTGTGTGTGACCAAGCAGCATGAGGGCGGCGGAGTCAGTGCGTGTATATACCATATACTGTGTGTACTGTGTACTGTGTGTGACCGAGCACCCAGCATGAGGGCGGCTGTGGCAAAGAGAGCGCAGAGGTAGGAGGAGGGTAGCGTCGGCGCGGGGGTCAGAGAGGGGGGTTGCCAGTGGAGATGGTAGCAGCGGCGGCAGGGGGAGGGGCATTGGCACTCACACAGGCCAAATGGGTGACAGGTGGAAAGTGCAGCATACAGCATACGCTGTGAACTGCATAAAGATGGCGCCAATCTCCTCCTTCTGCTGTGATCTGGACAGCCCAGGGGCGCGTCCATTTCACAGCAGACGCCTTCTCTATGTTACAGTATAGGGTCGAAGACCGACAAAGGTCTTTTATGCCCAGGGGGCTGCCATAAAGGAGGTGAGTAACTGTCGTTACAAACACCAAATCCAAGATGGCAGCCCCCAGTGCTTCAGTAAAACTAGAAATAAATAAAAACTAACTAAACAGTGAGTTTAATTTTGTATTAAAAATACTTGATTTCATAATCACTATTATTAATACAAAAATAAGAAACTGTGAGACCTTTCCTTTAAAGATTTCACACTTAGGTTATTGTTATATTCCACTATCTGCCATCAAAAATGATTTCCTGTATCTTTCCTTCTTACTAGAGTTGAGCGCGGTTCGTGGTTCGTGGTTCTCCAGTTCGCGGCTCGAGTGATTTTGGGGCATGTTCTAGATCGAACTAGAACTCGAGCTTTTTGCAAAAGCTCGATAGTTCTAGAAATGTTCGAGAACGGTTCTAGCAGCCAAAAAACAGCTAAATCCTAGCTTGGTTTCTGCTGTAATAGTGTAAGTCACTCTGTGAATCAAACTATTATCACATTTCAGTGTATAGTGTGCGTGAACAGCGCCTTCAGATCACTGCTGTTTCTATAATGGCGATCGCCATTTTTTTTTTTTTTTTCTTGTCTTCCTTCCCTAAGCGCGCGCGTCTTGTGGGGCGGGCCAGCATGTCAGCCAATCACAGACACACACACACCTAAGTGGACTTTGAGCCAGAGAAGCAACGGCATGTGTGATAGGATCTGCATGTCACATGTCCCTGCATTATAAAACCGGACATTTTCTTCACGAACGCCATTATCTGCCTTCTGCGTCTTTGGTGTCAGACATCAGTGTCGCAGCTCCGTCCTCCTGAGTCCTATAGCCGATACAGCTGTATGCGCTGCATACACAGCGTTAGACAGCTTAGGGAGAGCACATTCTAGCAGTCCTTTTAAGGGCTCAAAGCGGCAGGGTCAGAGAGCCATAAGTGACAGGTCCTGCAAACAGCAACAGCGTCTGTGTAGCGCAGGTCAGGGATTTCCTCCCTGCATTTCACCATTAGGAGGGAATAGAAAGGCAGGCTTCCATTCCTCTACCCAGAGCACCACAATCCTGCCACTGTACCCTCTTGTCCTCTGCACACTCCAACTCATTCTAAGTAAGCCATTATACTAGCAAACACTCAGTGTACCTAGTGGCATCCTAAACGTGGCTATTGGACTTTGCTATAGTCCCACTAGTGCAAAGACATTAGCAGAGCACATCTGCCTGCATTGCACACTCCAAGTTTTTTAAACTAAGCAATTTTACTAGCAAACACTCAGTGTACCTAGTGGCATCCTATACGTGGCTATTGGACTTTGCTATAGTCCCACTAGTGCAAAGACATTTGCAGAGCACGTCTGCCTGCATTGCACACTACAACTTTTTTAAACTAAGCAATTTTACTAGCAAACACTCAGTGTACCTAGTGGCATCCTATACGTGGCTATTGGACTTTGCTATAGTCCCACTAGTGCAAAGACATTTGCAGAGCACGTCTGCCTGCATTGCACACTACAACTTTTTTAAACTAAGCAATTTTACTAGCAAACACTCAGTGTACCTAGTGGCATCCTATACGTGGCTATTGGACTTTGCTATAGTCCCACTAGTGCCAAGACATTTGCAGAGCGCATCTGCCTGCGTTGCACACTCCAACTAATTATAACGAAGCCATTATATTAGCAAACACTCAGTGTACCTAGTGGCATCCTATACGTGGCTATTGGACTTTGCTATAGTCCCACTAGTGCAAAGACATTAGCAGAGCACATCTGCCTGCATTGCACACTCCAAGTTTTTTAAACTAAGCAATTTTACTAGCAAACACTCAGTGTACCTAGTGGCATCCTATACGTGGCTATTGGACTTTGCTATAGTCCCACTAGTGCAAAGACATTTGCAGAGCACGTCTGCCTGCATTGCACACTACAACTTTTTTAAACTAAGCAATTTTACTAGCAAACACTCAGTGTACCTAGTGGCATCCTATACGTGGCTATTGGACTTTGCTATAGTCCCACTAGTGCAAAGACATTTGCAGAGCACGTCTGCCTGCATTGCACACTACAACTTTTTTAAACTAATCAATTTTACTAGCAAACACTCAGTGTACCTAGTGGCATCCTAAACGTGGCTATTGGACTTTGCTATAGTCCCACTAGTGCAAAGACATTAGCAGAGCACATCTGCCTGCATTGCACACTCCAAGTTTTTTAAACTAAGCAATTTTACTAGCAAACACTCAGTGTACCTAGTGGCATCCTATACGTGGCTATTGGACTTTGCTATAGTCCCACTAGTGCAAAGACATTTGCAGAGCACGTCTGCCTGCATTGCACACTACAACTTTTTTAAACTAAGCAATTTTACTAGCAAACACTCAGTGTACCTAGTGGCATCCTATACGTGGCTATTGGACTTTGCTATAGTCCCACTAGTGCCAAGACATTTGCAGAGCGCATCTGCCTGCGTTGCACACTCCAACTAATTATAACGAAGCCATTATACTAGCAAACACTCAGTGTACCTAGTGGCATCCTATACGTGGCTATTGGACTTTTGTCAATTCACAGTATTGGAACGTTATTTGCATGACATCTGCCTGCATTGCACACTCTAACTTTTTTAAACTCAGCCATTATACTAGCAAACACTCACTGTACCTAGTTGTATCCTAAACGTGGCTATTGTACTTTTGTCAATTCACAGTATTGGAACGTTATTTGCAGGACATCTGCCTGCATTGCACACTCAAACTTTTTTAAACTCAGCCATTATACTAGCAAACACTCACTGTACCTAGTTGTATCCTAAACGTGGCTATTGTACTTTTGTCAATTCACAGTATTGGAACGTTATTTGCAGGACATCTGCCTGCCTTGCACACTCAAACTTTTTTAAACTCAGCCATTATACTAGCAAACACTCACTGTACCTAGTTGTATCCTAAACGTGGCTATTGTACTTTTGTCAATTCACAGTATTGGAACGTTATTTGCAGGACATCTGCCTGCATTGCACACTCAAACTTTTTTAAACTCAGCCATTATACTAGCAAACACTCACTGTACCTAGTTGTATCCTAAACGTGGCTATTGTACTTTTGTCAATTCACAGTATTGGAACGTTATTTGCAGGACATCTGCCTGCCTTGCACACTCAAACTTTTTTAAACTCAGCCATTATACTAGCAAACACTCACTGTACCTAGTTGTATCCTAAACGTGGCTATTGTACTTTTGTCAATTCACAGTATTGGAACGTTATTTGCAGGACATCTGCCTGCATTGCACACTCAAACTTTTTTAAACTCAGCCATTATACTAGCAAACACTCACTGTACCTAGTTGTATCCTAAACGTGGCTATTGTACTTTTGTCAATTCACAGTATTGGAACGTTATTTGCAGGACATCTGCCTGCCTTGCACACTCAAACTTTTTTAAACTCAGCCATTATACTAGCAAACACTCACTGTACCTAGTTGTAGCCTAAACGTGGCTATTGTACTTTTGTCAATTTACAGTATTGGAACGTTATTTGCAGGACGTCTGCCTGCATTGCACACTCAAACTTTTTTAAACTCAGCCATTATACTAGCAAACACTCACTGTACCTAGTTGTATCCTAAACGTGGCTATTGTACTTTTGTCAATTCACAGTATTGGAATGTTATTTGCAGCACGTCTGCCTGCATTGCACACTCAAACTTTTTTAAACTCAGCCATTATACTAGCAAACACTCACTGTACCTAGTTGTATCCTAAACGTGGCTATTGTACTTTTGTCAATTCACAGTATTGGAACGTTATTTGCAGGACGTCTGCCTGCATTGCACACTCAAACTTTTTTAAACTCAGCCATTATACTAGCAAACACTCACTGTACCTAGTTGTATCCTAAACGTGGCTATTGTACTTTTGTCAATTCACAGTATTGGAACGTTATTTGCAGGACGTCTGCCTGCATTGCACACTCAAACTTTTTTAAACTCAGCCATTATACTAGCAAACACTCACTGTACCTAGTTGTATCCTAAACGTGGCTATTGTACTTTTGTCAATTCACAGTATTGGAACGTTATTTGCAGCACGTCTGCCTGCATTGCACACTCAAACTTTTTTAAACTCAGCCATTATACTAGCAAACACTCACTGTACCTAGTTGTATCCTAAACGTGGCTATTGTACTTTTGTCAATTCACAGTATTGGAACGTTATTTGCAGGACGTCTGCCTGCATTGCACACTCAAACTTTTTTAAACTCAGCCATTATACTAGCAAACACTCACTGTACCTAGTTGTATCCTAAACGTGGCTATTGTACTTTTGTCAATTCACAGTATTGGAACGTTATTTGCAGGACGTTTGCCTGCATTGCACACTCAAACTTTTTTAAACTCAGCCATTATACTAGCAAACACTCACTGTACCTAGTTGTATCCTAAACGTGGCTATTGTACTTTTGTCAATTCACAGTATTGGAACGTTATTTGCAGCACGTCTGCCTGCATTGCACACTCAAACTTTTTTAAACTCAGCCATTATACTAGCAAACACTCACTGTACCTAGTTGTATCCTAAACGTGGCTATTGTACTTTTGTCAATTCACAGTATTGGAACGTTATTTGCAGGACATCTGCCTGCATTGCACACTCAAACTTTTTTAAACTCAGCCATTATACTAGCAAACACTCACTGTACCTAGTTGTATCGTAAACGTGGCTATTGTACTTTTGTCAATTCACAGTATTGGAACGTTATTTGCAGGACATCTGCCTGCCTTGCACACTCAAACTTTTTTAAACTCAGCCATTATACTAGCAAACACTCACTGTACCTAGTTGTAGCCTAAACGTGGCTATTGTACTTTTGTCAATTTACAGTATTGGAACGTTATTTGCAGGACGTCTGCCTGCATTGCACACTCAAACTTTTTTAAACTCAGCCATTATACTAGAAAACACTCACTGTACCTAGTTGTATCCTAAACGTGGCTATTGTACTTTTGTCAATTCACAGTATTGGAACGTTATTTGCAGCACGTCTGCCTGCATTGTACACTCAAACTTTTTTAAACTCAGCCATTATACTAGCAAACACACAGTGTACCTAGTTGTATCCTAAACGTGGCTATTGTACTTTTGTCAATTCACAGTATTGGAACGTTATTTGCAGGACGTCTGCCTGCATTGCACACTCAAACTTTTTTAAACTCAGCCATTATACTAGCAAACACTCACTGTACCTAGTTGTATCCTAAACGTGGCTATTGTACTTTTGTCAATTCACAGTATTGGAACGTTATTTGCAGGACGTCTGCCTGCATTGCACACTCAAACTTTTTTAAACTCAGCCATTATACTAGCAAACACTCACTGTACCTAGTTGTATCCTAAACGTGGCTATTGTACTTTTGTCAATTCACAGTATTGGAACGTTATTTGCAGCACGTCTGCCTGCATTGCACACTCAAACTTTTTTAAACTCAGCCATTATACTAGCAAACACTCACTGTACCTAGTTGTATCCTAAACGTGGCTATTGTACTTTTGTCAATTCACAGTATTGGAACGTTATTTGCAGGACGTCTGCCTGCATTGCACACTCAAACTTTTTTAAACTCAGCCATTATACTAGCAAACACTCACTGTACCTAGTTGTATCCTAAACGTGGCTATTGTACTTTTGTCAATTCACAGTATTGGAACGTTATTTGCAGCACGTCTGCCTGCATTGCACACTCAAACTTTTTTAAACTCAGCCATTATACTAGCAAACACTCACTGTACCTAGTTGTATCCTAAACGTGGCTATTGTACTTTTGTCAATTCACAGTATTGGAACGTTATTAGCAGCACGTCTGCCTGCATTGCACACTCAAACTTTTTTAAACTCAGCCATTATACTAGCAAACACTCACTGTACCTAGTTGTATCCTAAACGTGGCTATTGTACTTTTGTCAATTCACAGTATTGGAACGTTATTTGCAGGACATCTGCCTGCCTTGCACACTCAAACTTTTTTAAACTCAGCCATTATACTAGCAAACACTCACTGTACCTAGTTGTATCCTAAACGTGGCTATTGTACTTTTGTCAATTCACAGTATTGGAACGTTATTTGCAGCACGTCTGCCTGCATTGCACACTCAAACTTTTTTAAACTCAGCCATTATACTAGCAAACACTCACTGTACCTAGTTGTATCCTAAACGTGGCTATTGTACTTTTGTCAATTCACAGTATTGGAACGTTATTTGCAGCACGTCTGCCTGCATTGCACACTCAAACTTTTTTAAACTCAGCCATTATACTAGCAAACACTCACTGTACCTAGTTGTATCGTAAACGTGGCTATTGTACTTTTGTCAATTCACAGTATTGGAACGTTATTTGCAGGACATCTGCCTGCCTTGCACACTCAAACTTTTTTAAACTCAGCCATTATACTAGCAAACACTCACTGTACCTAGTTGTATCCTAAACGTGGCTATTGTACTTTTGTCAATTCACAGTATTGGAACGTTATTTGCAGGACGTCTGCCTGCATTGCACACTCAAACTTTTTTAAACTCAGCCATTATACTAGCAAACACTCACTGTACCTAGTTGTATCCTAAACGTGGCTATTGTACTTTTGTCAATTCACAGTATTGGAACGTTATTTGCAGCACGTCTGCCTGCATTGCACACTCAAACTTTTTTAAACTCAGCCATTATACTAGCAAACACTCACTGTACCTAGTTGTATCCTAAACGTGGCTATTGTACTTTTGTCAATTCACAGTATTGGAACGTTATTAGCAGCACGTCTGCCTGCATTGCACACTCAAACTTTTTTAAACTCAGCCATTATACTAGCAAACACTCACTGTACCTAGTTGTATCCTAAACGTGGCTATTGTACTTTTGTCAATTCACAGTATTGGAACGTTATTTGCAGGACATCTGCCTGCCTTGCACACTCAAACTTTTTTAAACTCAGCCATTATACTAGCAAACACTCACTGTACCTAGTTGTATCCTAAACGTGGCTATTGTACTTTTGTCAATTCACAGTATTGGAACGTTATTTGCAGCACGTCTGCCTGCATTGCACACTCAAACTTTTTTAAACTCAGCCATTATACTAGCAAACACTCACTGTACCTAGTTGTATCCTAAACGTGGCTATTGTACTTTTGTCAATTCACAGTATTGGAACGTTATTTGCAGCACGTCTGCCTGCATTGCACACTCAAACTTTTTTAAACTCAGCCATTATACTAGCAAACACTCACTGTACCTAGTTGTATCGTAAACGTGGCTATTGTACTTTTGTCAATTCACAGTATTGGAACGTTATTTGCAGGACATCTGCCTGCCTTGCACACTCAAACTTTTTTAAACTCAGCCATTATACTAGCAAACACTCACTGTACCTAGTTGTATCCTAAACGTGGCTATTGTACTTTTGTCAATTCACAGTATTGGAACGTTATTTGCAGGACGTCTGCCTGCATTGCACACTCAAACTTTTTTAAACTCAGCCATTATACTAGCAAACACTCACTGTACCTAGTTGTATCCTAAACGTGGCTATTGTACTTTTGTCAATTCACAGTATTGGAACGTTATTTGCAGCACGTCTGCCTGCATTGCACACTCAAACTTTTTTAAACTCAGCCATTATACTAGCAAACACTCACTGTACCTAGTTGTATCCTAAACGTGGCTATTGTACTTTTGTCAATTCACAGTATTGGAACGTTATTTGCAGCACGTCTGCCTGCATTGCACACTCAAACTTTTTTAAACTCAGCCATTATACTAGCAAACACTCACTGTACCTAGTTGTATCGTAAACGTGGCTATTGTACTTTTGTCAATTCACAGTATTGGAACGTTATTTGCAGGACATCTGCCTGCCTTGCACACTCAAACTTTTTTAAACTCAGCCATTATACTAGCAAACACTCACTGTACCTAGTTGTATCCTAAACGTGGCTATTGTACTTTTGTCAATTCACAGTATTGGAACGTTATTTGCAGGACGTCTACCTGCATTGCACACTCAAACTTTTTTAAACTCAGCCATTATACTAGCAAACACTCACTGTACCTAGTTGTATCCTAAACGTGGCTATTGTACTTTTGTCAATTCACAGTATTGGAACGTTATTTGCAGCACGTCTGCCTGCATTGCACACTCAAACTTTTTTAAACTCAGCCATTATACTAGCAAACACTCACTGTACCTAGTTGTATCCTAAACGTGGCTATTGTACTTTTGTCAATTCACAGTATTGGAACGTTATTTGCAGGACATCTGCCTGTCTTGCACACTCAAACTTTTTTAAACTCAGCCATTATACTAGCAAACACTCACTGTACCTAGTTGTATCCTAAACGTGGCTATTGTACTTTTGTCAATTCACAGTATTGGAACGTTATTTGCAGCACGTCTGCCTGCATTGCACACTCAAACTTTTTTAAACTCAGCCATTATACTAGCAAACACTCACTGTACCTAGTTGTATCCTAAACGTGGCTATTGTACTTTTGTCAATTCACAGTATTGGAACGTTATTTGCAGCACGTCTGCCTGCATTGCACACTCAAACTTTTTTAAACTCAGCCATTATACTAGCAAACACTCACTGTACCTAGTTGTATCCTAAACGTGGCTATTGTACTTTTGTCAATTCACAGTATTGGAACGTTATTTGCAGGACATCTGCCTGCATTGCACACTCAAACTTTTTTAAACTCAGCCATTATACTAGCAAACACTCACTGTACCTAGTTGTATCCTAAACGTGGCTATTGTACTTTTGTCAATTCACACTACTGCAAATCTATGTGCAGCACCTCTGCATGACAACCTCGTGCTCTGTTTTTAATAAGCTATAATGATAGCACAAAATACTGCCATTTTGTGGCATCATAGAACTGGCTGTTGTATTCCATTAGTGCCCCACTGGTGACAAGCTATTTCTAGCACCTCTACATCACACCCTCATGCACATTTTGCTACGCTAATGTTATAGCAAACTCATGGAATTCATTGCTGCATTTCATAATTCGGAGGGATAGAAAGTCAGGCTTCCTTTAGCTTTTCCTTCTGTTCATAGACAGCATCTCCAAGACAAATTTCCCCTCCACGTCTAAGTGTGGAGAGGCAGCTAGTGCGCATGCGTGTGCCGATGTACCCCAGCTGCAGCATAATTACAGTGTTTCGCCTAGTGAGTATGCTCAGCCTGACTGTGCCATTCCTGACGCTAAGTTTTCATTTCGGGATACAGCGCATGCTCCCACACTAAGTGTGAAAAGCCTCTTTGCACAGGTGCTTGCATTCCGTGCCGGGTATAAGTCCTGTTTTGGGCATAGACACCATGCTAAAGCTGATAGTCTTTTTTCAGAGACTGTATTTCATGCTACTGAGCATGCTCAGGCACTTCCTGCATCAGAGACTAGGTCCGGTAATGAACTCTTTGGCCCTGGCCCTGATGTGGGGGTCCCATATAGACCACAGGGCATCAGGTGTCCTCCCAAATGGCTTGCAGAGGCCCACACCTATGACTTGTCACCACATTATTGATGCTCAGACGATGACTGGTGAGGTGTTTGGCTCATGGCAGCCATGAGGTCATCATTGAAGTTGCGTTTCCAAATAGGACGCTAGTTATGCCACTCATGACGTGTCACTCTACTTTTGTCTCCAGGAGGTGCATTGTGGTTCACCCTGGTTTGGGGCGGACCCAGGTTATAAAAGGGGCTGGAGCCAACAAGGAGGTGCGCAGTCTTCTATTATGCTCCGAAAGAGCACACCTCCATGTGTTGAACCCATTGCGGCTTTAGGCCAGAGGTAGGCAGGGATCGGGTGGTGGATGCAGGCCACCACCACAGTTGGTAACGCAGAACGGTTAAGACCAGCTCCTGTCCTAACAGTCCTGCTTGTGCAGCCCAGTGGCATTAACAGGCCTGCTGCTGCTGATGCGCCTGCTGTCCACAGGTGTGGCCCCTACGCACACGGTCAGCGTACTCAATGGCCCCTGTGTTGTTAACAGGGAGTTCCTGGGCTGGGTGGGCATGTGGACCCTGTGACGCTAACAGGGCTCACAGTCTCCAGATCCGAATGGCGTCTAACTCGGTTCAGGCTACTATTAGTTTCATAGCCACACAGCTCTGTATCCTCCACCAAACCTTCAAGTTGCCAACCTCTCCTTTTCCAACTGGGAGCACGGTGGACACTGACTGCTGATGGGGATATATACCTTTCTCTTTCTTTTCTTATTAATTTTCGTTATATAGCGGTCACAGATTATATACCACTTTATCCAAATCTGCCAGTCCCACTGTAACAGATGTTGTTTCTTCAGCAAATGTTACAGTTGCTTAACCACCAAATCCACGGACCAAAACTTTTTTCCCCTTTCCAACACACCTGTTCCCCTTTCCAACAGCATCTGTCCTTTTTCAACTCATTTTGGGATATGACCAAAAGTGCAACTGTGCAGGGACACCGTACTCAACGCCATCTCAGCACAGCAGCCATCCCTCGGTCCCTCCGATGTGGACAAGTAAAAGACCATTTCCTCCTATCCATGACAAAGCGTTGAGATTCACTCTGTGCAGCACTGGTGTTTAGTGGACAAGTAGATCTAAGATTGTGTACCACATTCTGCAGATACTCCTGTATACGTGCGTCTATTTCTATGGCAGGAATTAATTCGCCAAATTTTGTCTTGTACCGGGGATCTAACAGTGTGGCAACCCAGTATTCAGGATTAGTTCAAATTCAGACAATCCGAGGGTCATGTAGGTAGTGCAGCAAGAAGGCGCTCATGTGTCTTGTGCATCCAGGAGGACCAAGTCCTTGGTGTGTTGGTGGCAGAGAGGTGAGAATCGTGCATCCTTCCTCTGCCCTCTCCCCCCAACCTCGCACAACCGAAATGTGAGCAAGCTCTCACTCATCTGCTGAGTCTTCCATGCCCATCGCCAGTTCGTCCTCCATTTCTTCATGGGCTCCTGCACTTTCATCAACACTTTTTGCTGATACTATGCGCCCTTGTTAATCCCTCTCCCTCACCATGACTGCCGCATAGGTGCCGCTGACCATCTGGACCTCGTAGATCTTGTTATCCCTTCCGCATATGACTCCTCCTGTACTTCCTCCCCTTCCTCTTGTCCCAACACCTGACTCCGAATAATAATTACAGTGTGCTCCATCATGTAGATGACCAGAATTGTCACGCTGAGAATGACATTGCCAGTGCTAAACATCTTCGTCGACATTTCAAAACTGTGTAGCAGGGTGCATAGGTCCTTGATCTGACACCACTCCAGCAGCGTGATCTGCACCACCTCTGGATCAAGTTATCCCAGGCTATATGTCTTACCGTATTTCAGCAGGGCTCTGCGGTGCTGCCACACACGCTGCAACATGTGCAGATTCCAATTCCTGCGTGTCGAAACATCGCATTTACGGCGTTTAACTGCCAGACCCTAAGACTTCCGGAGTGATGAAAGTTGTTGAGCTGCTGTGTGCGCACGATGGAAGTGAGCACATAGCGAGCGTGCCCACTGCACAAGGCCATGTAGGCCGTGATGGTGTTTTAAAAATTGCTGGCGAATTCGGTTCAACACGTGAGCCCTAAAAGGCACGTGTGTCACATTGCCCTGAGGATGGCCCGCAGCCAGGTTTGCATCATTGCCGCACACGGCTGTTAAGTCACCAACGGAGTCCGCTCCGTCAATTTGTACTCCGGTCGCCAGGTGACAACGTGTTCCTTTCATGAATAGTGCTGATGATGGGAGAGTAGTCGATGCCAGCGGCGCAGGTGGACGCAGGTTATGCTCACCCACTGGGCTGCATTACCTTGACAGATGCAGAATCTCTGGCTGAATGTAGCTGGTGGGTATCTCACAGATGAAATACCATCATTCAGCTACAACCAATGGGAAGACACCACACCCTTTTTTATGCCCATCCTGTCTGCAGACCACTGCCAGACATAGCTATGAACCTCTGGTTAATTTTACCCCCAGTTCAGTTTTATGATTTTGTGTGCTTGTTACCTGACTACTTTTCCTGCTTGCTGTTTATGTACCTTGTTGGCCGATACGCATTTCACCTCTGCTTGTTTTCTGATTCTTTCCTGGCCGTCCCATTCTGTTCCTGTTCCTCAATTAATGTTTTGACCCTGCCTGACTACTATTCTCTGTAATAGCGGTGTGACTCACATTTCCCATACATTTCAAAGTAAAACTTTGACCGCCTGATGGCATTGAGCTCTGCTGCCAGCATAGTAAGGAGGTGTGTGGTAGTCCTTGTGCGCAGTTGCAAGGAAGGGTGGCCTGACCACACAGGGTTTGCGCCAAGGTAGAGGACCCACACGAGGTTGAAGAGGCAGAAGCAGTGTATTAACTTCTACATACAGAACAAGGATTGAAACAACTCGTGGGGACGGCAAGACTTGTACAGCAGACCCTTCTCCATCTCTCACCATAGTTTGCCAGTGCCCAGTCAGTGACATGTAATGACCCTGTCTATGCTTACTGGTCCAAGTATCTGTGTTGAAATGCACCCTGTCGCACACAGATTTTCTCAAGGAAGTGGTGATGTTGTGTGCGACATGCTGGTGTAGCGCGGGCATGCTTTTCTTGGAGAAGCAGTGGTGATTGGGCATCTGGTACTGGGGCACAGCGACAGACATAAGGTCTGTAAAATCCTGTGTGTCCACTACGCGTAAAGGCAGCATTTCGGTAGCCAACAGCTTACAGAGGGATAGAGTCAACCACTTAGCTTTGTCATGGGTCGCAGTAAGTGGCCTTTTATTTGACCACATCTGAGGGACAGAGATCTGGCTGCTGTCTGTAGACGGTGTTGAGTAGGGTGTCCCTGGAAAAATGCAGGTTTGTGAGAAAAGTGCAGGCGGAGACATGATGTTGCCTTCATCTTGCCTTCAGATCTGTTCATCTTGTATCATTTTTAAAAAACACAGCAAGCAAGGGTTACTCCAAGTGGAGTCTACCTTTTTTCCCCAAATTGGGCACACAGACACCCCATCAGTGGCAGGACTTGTGCCCTAGTTGCAAACAGGATGTTTTGA
Organism: Anomaloglossus baeobatrachus; assembly: GCF_048569485.1. Classification (NCBI taxonomy): domain Eukaryota; kingdom Metazoa; phylum Chordata; class Amphibia; order Anura; family Aromobatidae; genus Anomaloglossus; species Anomaloglossus baeobatrachus. The sequence continues at coordinate 7,020 of NW_027443854.1, read as the reverse complement.
TTTGCATCAAGCACATTCCAAATCCACAAGCATTTACTCTCCCCAGGATGACACAGGGGTAGTAAATTCCTTCTGGATCCATGACTTGTTCATTTTGATGAACGTCAGTCTGTCCACATTGTCACTGGACAGACGCGTGCGCTTATCTGTCAGCACACACCCAGCAGCACTGAAGACACGTTCAGAGACAACGCTGGCAGCTGGACACGACAAAATCTTCAAGGCGTAACTGGAGAGCTCTTGACATTTTTCTAGATTTGAAGCACAAAAGGAGCAAGGCTCCATTTGCAAAGTCATTGCATCGATGTTCATTTGGAGATACTCCTGTATCATCCTCTCCATCCGTTGACTATGTGACACACTTGATGTCTCTGGTGGCCTTGCAAAGGAGGGTCTAAAAAAATTATGAAAAGATTCCATAAAATTGCTGTTACCAGCACCAGATACGGTCCTACTGGTACGGGTAGACTGTTGAAGATGACGAGGCCGTCCCATGTTTGTCAAGTTACAACTGGGAGAATCACTCCCTTCACCTGCACGGTTGTTTGGTGGAAAAGCCGAGCTAAGATCGAGTAACAGCTTCTGCTGATACTCCTGCATACGTGCGTCCCTTTCTATGGGTGGAATTATGTCACAAAATTTGGACTTGTCCCGGGGATCTAATAGTGTGGCAAGCCAGTAGTCATCATCACTTCTAATTTTGACAATCCGAGGGTCATGTTGGAGGTAGTGCAACAAGAAGGCACTCATGTGTCTTGCGCAGCCATGCGGACCAAGTCCACGCTGTGTTTGTGGCATAGAGGTGCTAACCGTTCTTTCTTCCTCTGTCATCTCCCCCCAACCTCTTTCAACTTAAATTTGACCAAGGTCCCCCTCATCAGCTGAGTCTTCCATGTCCATGGACAGTTCGTCCTCCATATCTTCATGTCCTCCTGCACCTTCCTCAACATCTCGCCTGCTACCATGCGCCCTTGTTGATCCCTGTCCCCCATGGTCCCATGCCTGCCGCGTTGGTGATGATGAACGTCTGGACCTTGGTGATGTTGTTGTGTCTTGCGCATATGAATCCTCCTGTAGTTCCTCCCCTTCCTGTTGTCCCACCCCCTGACTCCGAATAGTGTTTAGCGTGTGCTCCAGCATGTAAATGACTGTAATCGTCATGCTGATAATGGCATTGTCAGCGCTAAACATATTCGTCGCCATGTCGAAACTGTGCAGAAGGGTGCATAGGTCCGTGATCTGAGATCACTCCATCAGGGTGATCTGCCCCACCTCTGCATCTCGTTGGCCCAGGCTATACGTCATGACGTATTGCACCAGGGCTCTGCGGTGCTGCCACAGTCGCTGTAACATGTGGAGAGTTGAATTCCAGCGTGTCGCCACATCGCATTTCAGGCGATGAACCGGCAGGCCGAAAGACTTCTGGAGCGATGCAAGTCGCTCAGCTGCGGCGCTTGAACGGCGGAAGTGAGCACTGCAGACAGTTTCCGTGCCCTGGTCAGAAGGCCATCTAGGCCGGGATAGTGTGTTAAAAATTGCTGGACAACAAGGTTCAACACGTGAGCCATACAAGGCACGTGTGTCACCTTGCCCAGGCGAAGGGCCGCACCCAGGTTTGCAGCATTGTCGCACACGGCCTTACCAGGCTGCAGGTTGAGTGGAGACAACCATTTATTAAACTCGGACCTCAGAGCTGACCACAACTCCTCAGCTGTGTGACTCTTATTCCCAAGACATGTCAAGCTAAAGACCGCCTGATGCCGTTGCGCTCTGCTGCCAGCATAGTAATGAGGGGTGCGTGATTCCTTCTGCGCAGTGAGAACGCTGGTGGCCTGACCAGGCAGGCTTGGGGCGGAGGTGGAGGACCCAGATGAGGTGGAGGATGCAGAAGCAGTGGCGGAACTTGGACAGACAGAGGATTGACACACAAGTCGTGGGGACGGCAAGACTTGTGCAGCAGACCCTTCACCATCTATCACCATAGTTACCCAGTGCCCAGTCAGCGACATGTAACGTCCCTGTCCATGCTTACTGGTCCAAGTATCGGTGCTGAAATTCACCCGTTCACACACAGAGTTTCTCAAGGAAGCGGTGATATTGTGTGCGACATGCTGGTGTAGCGCGGGCACACCTTTCTTAGAGAAGTAGTGGCGACTAGGCATCTGGTACTGGGGCACAGCGACAGATATAAGGTCTCTAAAATCCTGTGTGTCCACTAGGCGGAAAGGCAGCATTTCTGTAGCCAACAGCTTACAGAGGGATAGAGTAAACCTCTTCGCTTTGTCATGGGTCGAAGGAAGTGGCCTTTTATTTGACCACATCTGAGGGACAGAGATCTGGCTGCTGTGTGTAGACGGTGTTGAGTAGGGTGTCCCTGGAAAAATGCAGCTTTGGGAGGAAAGTGCAGGCGGAGACATGATGTTGCCTTCATCCAAAGTTGGTGCTATCGATGTCTGAGAGAGCTGTACACACTCACTTGTTTCCCCTTCCAAACCAACTGACGACCTACCAAGCAAACTGCCTGTTGCGGTTACAGTGGTGGAAGTTGTGGGTGGAAAAACAGGTGTGACAGCTGTCCCCACAGTCCTAGAAGATGACGAGCGCGCGGATGCCCTGGAAGGGGCAGGCGGTGGATGGTTGGCTCCACTAGGCCGCATTGCAGCACGGTGAGCTTCCCACCAGGCCATATGATATTTATTCATGTGACGATTCATGGAAGAAGTTGTCAAACTGCTGAGGTTTTGACCTCTACTAAGATAACCATGGCAAATGTTACAGATCACATAATTTGGCCGATCTTTTTTTATGTCAAAAAAGGACCAGGCTAGGCAAGGCTTAGAGGCCATGCGACCTGTTGATCCACCCCGAATAATGCTCAGAGGCAGAGTGGTGGCTGAGGATGCAGTTGTAGACGTGCTACCAGTGCTCCGACTGTGTCCAGGAAGGCGCCAGGTTACTTCGACGTCGGTTGCATCCTCCTCCACCGCCTCTATTGACCTCCTCGAGTGTCTGACTGTGGGTTGACAGTAGGTGGGATCTAGAACTTCATCATCAATTGTTGTGTTTGCACTCCCCTCCCCCTCAGACCGAGTTTCTTCTTGCCCTGACCGAATATTTAAGTTGTCATCCCAATCGGGTATCTGCGTCTCATCTTCATCAGTATGTTCCTCATTGCCTATAACCACAGTTGTTGGAAAGGCAGCATTTTGGTAGCCAACAGTTTGCATTTTATGAAAGTCAACCTCCAAGCCATGTCATGCCCTTCTAAAAGCATGTATAACACAGCGAGGGGACTCCAACCACAGTCTCCCTCGTTGCCACTCACTGGGCCACACACACCCCACTTGACTGGCATCGGTTGAGCCCCCTTTTGAAAAAGAAAAAGATGCTTTGCATGAAGCACTCTCAAAAATACGCGTGCCTTTCCCGTCCCCTGGCTGACCCCGGGGAAGAAAAGTCCTCTGAGAGCCATGACTTGTTCATCTTGGTTCTTTTAGAAACACAGCGAGGGGACTCCAACCACAGTCTCCCTCGTTGCCACTCACTGGGCCACACACACCCCACTTGACTGGCATCGGTTGAGCCCCCTTTTGAAAAAGAAAAAGATGCTTTGCATGAAGCACTCTCAAAAATACGCGTGCCTTTCCCGTCCCCTGGCTGACCCCGGGGAAGAAAAGTCCTCTGAGAGCCATGACTTGTTCATCTTGGTTCTTTTAGAAACACAGCGAGGGGACTCCAACCACAGTCTCCCTCGTTGCCACTCACTGGGCCACACACACCCCACTTGACTGGCATCGGTTGAGCCCCCTTTTGAAAAAGAAAAAGATGCTTTGCATGAAGCACTCTCAAAAATACGCGTGCCTTTCCCGTCCCCTGGCTGACCCCGGGGAAGAAAAGTCCTCTGAGAGCCATGACTTGTTCATCTTGGTTCTTTTAGAAACACAGCGAGGGGACTCCAACCACAGTCTCCCTCGTTGCCACTCACTGGGCCACACACACCCCACTTGACTGGCATCGGTTGAGCCCCCTTTTGAAAAAGAAAAAGATGCTTTGCATGAATCACTCTCAAAAATACGCGTGCCTTTCCCGTCCCCTGGCTGACCCCGGGGAAGAAAAGTCCTCTGAGAGCCATGACTTGTTCATCTTGGTTCTTTTAGAAACACAGCGAGGGGACTCCAACCACAGTCTCCCTCGTTGCCACTCACTGGGCCACACACACCCCACTTGACTGGCATCGGTTGAGCCCCCTTTTGAAAAAGAAAAAGATGCTTTGCATGAAGCACTCTCAAAAATACGCGTGCCTTTCCCGTCCCCTGGCTGACCCCGGGGAAGAAAAGTCCTCTGAGAGCCATGACTTGTTCATCTTGGTTCTTTTAGAAACACAGCGAGGGGACTCCAACCACAGTCTCCCTCGTTGCCACTCACTGGGCCACACACACCCCACTTGACTGGCATCGGTTGAGCCCCCTTTTGAAAAAGAAAAAGATGCTTTGCATGAAGCACTCTCAAAAATACGCGTGCCTTTCCCGTCCCCTGGCTGACCCCGGGGAAGAAAAGTCCTCTGAGAGCCATGACTTGTTCATCTTGGTTCTTTTAGAAACACAGCGAGGGGACTCCAACCACAGTCTCCCTCGTTGCCACTCACTGGGCCACACACACCCCACTTGACTGGCATCGGTTGAGCCCCCTTTTGAAAAAGAAAAAGATGCTTTGCATGAAGCACTCTCAAAAATACGCGTGCCTTTCCCGTCCCCTGGCTGACCCCGGGGAAGAAAAGTCCTCTGAGAGCCATGACTTGTTCATCTTGGTTCTTTTAGAAACACAGCGAGGGGACTCCAACCACAGTCTCCCTCGTTGCCACTCACTGGGCCATACACACCCCACTTGACTGGCATCGGTTGAGCCCCCTTTTGAAAAAGAAAAAGATGCTTTGCATGAAGCACTCTCAAAAATACGCGTGCCTTTCCCGTCCCCTGGCTGACCCCGGGGAAGAAAAGTCCTCTGAGAGCCATGACTTGTTCATCTTGGTTCTTTTAGAAACACAGCGAGGGGACTCCAACCACAGTCTCCCTCGTTGCCACTCACTGGGCCACACACACCCCACTTGACTGGCATCGGTTGAGCCCCCTTTTGAAAAAGAAAAAGATGCTTTGCATGAAGCACTCTCAAAAATACGCGTGCCTTTCCCGTCCCCTGGCTGACCCCGGGGAAGAAAAGTCCTCTGAGAGCCATGACTTGTTCATCTTGGTTCTTTTAGAAACACAGCGAGGGGACTCCAACCACAGTCTCCCTCGTTGCCACTCACTGGGCCACACACACCCCACTTGACTGGCATCGGTTGAGCCCCCTTTTGAAAAAGAAAAAGATGCTTTGCATGAAGCACTCTCAAAAATACGCGTGCCTTTCCCGTCCCCTGGCTGACCCCGGGGAAGAAAAGTCCTCTGAGAGCCATGACTTGTTCATCTTGGTTCTTTTAGAAACACAGCGAGGGGACTCCAACCACAGTCTCCCTCGTTGCCACTCACTGGGCCACACACACCCCACTTGACTGGCATCGGTTGAGCCCCCTTTTGAAAAAGAAAAAGATGCTTTGCATGAAGCACTCTCAAAAATACGCGTGCCTTTCCCGTCCCCTGGCTGACCCCGGGGAAGAAAAGTCCTCTGAGAGCCATGTCCACATTGTCAGTGGACAGACACGTGTGCTTATCTGCCAGCAGACCCACAGCAGCACTGAAGACAGGTTCCGAGAGAACGCTGGCTGCAGGACACGACAAGATCCCCAAGACGTACGTGGCGAGCTCAGGCAATTTATCAAGATTGGAAGCCAAGAATGAGCAGGGCTCAAGTTGCACAATAATGGCATGTTTCCTTGCATATACTCATATATCTGTGTGTCCTCCTCTTTTTCCTTGTCCAGCTCTTTTGTTTTCGCATGAGTATATGTCCTTGTCACTTTCCCATGTGTTGTGAGTTGTTTGTGACCTTTTGGACACCTTTGAGGGTGTTTTCTAGGTGTTTTTCTGTGTTTGTGATTGCCTGCCATTGTTTCCTATGCAGTTCGAGTTCGGTTCGTCGAACGTTCGCCGAACCGAACTCGAACGGGAGGTCCGTTCGGCGAACCAACCTCGAGCCGAACCGCGACCGGTTCGCTCATCTCTACTTCTTACATCTTAGTAGGAGTAGACAGTTACTGAAGGTGCTCTTCTGTCTCATGTACAGCTCATATAATGGATTAGCATTATTATTCATTATTGCCACAGACGTCTGCGTTCTTTCTCCACTACCTCTTCAAAAGTGTGAAGATGGAGGCCCACAGCTGAGCTTGCCTTCTTGATAATTTATTGGGCTTATCAGCATAAGCCACCCGCACACTACTTCCCCAGCATATGATTGCGAGAAAGATGGCACTTGCCACCAAAGACAAATAGAACATTTCTAACAACTTGCTGCACACATTAAACAACCGTAGTTTGCATAGGAAGTACAGTTTGTTCATCCCCTTCTTGTAAACCCTCTCTGTATGGCATCTTCCATTGAGTTTGCTGTCCAAGTGTACCCCCAAAAATTTGTAACGCTCAACCTAGTCTTTCTCCTGACCAGCAATAGTGATAGGTAAACATTCCATCTTTCTTCTGCTATAGTTCAGCCCCAACTCATTTTTCTTTATGTTTGTAGATAGTTAGTATGGTTCCAATCCCAAAATCCGTTATCGCCTTTCCATATTCCTCATCACTTCATCCCTCTCTAATACATCCAACTACTATTCACGAGTAGGATCTACAAGTCATCCGAGAATTTTGAAGGTGGCAAAAATCCGATTTATACTGAAATTCTGCTGTATTCAATGTGAAAAGAAAGGGCGACAGTATCGTTCCCTGAGGGGCACCTATACTGCTCAATAGTCTGCCAGACACAGTCACTCCCGTCGGTACAAACTGCAGCTTGTCTGACAAGTAGTCGGTTATCTAATTTCTCATCCCCACATCCACTTTCATATCAGTCATCTTTTTTTGCACTAGA